>NC_056712.1:6208054-6228054 GCF_018831695.1 Puntigrus tetrazona | reverse complement strand
GTAGTGCACATTATTTTAAAGCAGGGCTGTCAAACTCGGTCCTGGAGGGTTTAGATGCAACCCTGATGAAACACTCCTGATCCAGCTGATCAAGTTCTTCAGACAGACATAGTGTATGTGTTTTAGCAGGGTTGAATCTAAACTCTGCAGGACACCGGCCCTCCAGGACAGAGTTTGACACCCCTGTTTTAAAGCAATAAAACAATAAAAAAGCATTTTTAAAGTAATGTTTCTATACCATATATAAATAAGTGGCTTAAACAACTGCTTGTAATTTCTGCTAGTTAAAGGGTTACTCCACCCAGAAATATACTAACACATACTTTATACTTTGTACACCTATCAGAGAGAGAGAGAATATCAAAACCTTTTGGTCGTTTTTGAACGCGATGCAATTCAATCAGATTCTATGCTAAGCTATGCTAAGAGTGCTATCGGTTCAATGGATGCCAAAACGGTAAATCTCAACTTATTAACTCTGGGAGGTTGGAGAATGAGCCTGTTTGCAAAACAAAATAAAAAAAGCATGTTGTAGAAACATTTAATGTGCCTTTAATATATGTAAAACAGTCCAAATTAAAATATCAGATTCAGTAATCTCTGTGTTCGTAGGTTCCATGACAAAGCGTAATATGAACGCAGTCCACTTAATGTTTGAGTGTTTTCCATGTTTGTGATTCTAGAAACTGTACCGAAGAGAGCTTCAGCCTCCGTTCAAACCCGCTGCAGGGAGACCGGACGACACCTTCTGCTTCGACCCAGAATTCACAGCCAAAACCCCCAAAGGTGCGCTGAAGAGCATGTTCTGGGTGAATCAGAGCTTCCTGCCAGAGACGCTCTGATGGCTTGAGCTGTGTGTGTGTGTGTGTGTGTGTGTGTGTGTGTGTGTGTGTGGGACAGATTCTCCAGGCATTCCCCCCAGTGCAAACGCTCACCAGCTCTTCAAAGGCTTCAGTTTCGTGGCTCCAGTCTCTCTGGAGGAAAGCAAAAGTGCCCCGCTAGTCAACATTCTCCCCATAGTACAGGTACATCCCTCGTATATCTGTTTGTGTTTTAGTGAGCTGTGTGTGTATTGTTGTTTTAGTGTGTTTGTGTGTGTGTCAGATGCACGGAGGCTCTGCTCAGTTTGCAGACGTGTACGAGCTGAAGGAGGACATCGGTGTGGGCTCATACTCTATATGCAAGCGCTGCATACACAGGGTCACTGCCATGGAGTTTGCTGTGAAGGTGAGAAATATGTGTGCTTTAAGCCATGTCTTAAATTCATACCTGTTGCACGTCTATACATAGTTCTGCGTCTGAATCTTACAGCTAGCCAAAGGCAGGCGAGTGAAAAGTCTTGATTTGCTCTGTCACTTTTAAGCATGTTTGTTAATTAGTCTAATTATTACTGCAGACGGAGCCGTTTCTGGTCTCTCCTGGCAGGAGAAACTCTGTGTAGGCACTAATTGATCTAACAAAATATGTTTCTGGATGTAATTACGCAGTAAAACATTACAACTGGGATTATTAGAAGAAACCGTAGCGTGACTCATCTAGCTTGGAGGGACAGTATAACTGCTTGCAAAGAATATTTTGTTGGGAGATGTGTATTTATAAAATGTTTACGCTGTAATCTTTTACTGTTCTGGTGTCAAACAGATCATTGACAAAAGCAAGCGAGACCCATCCGAGGAGATCGAGATCCTGATGCGGTACGGCCAGCATCCCAACATCATCACGCTGAAGGACGTGAGTGACGCTCCCCGCTCTCTCCGGCTGATCCCGCTGTGTGTGTGCGGCCCGCTCAGGTGTGTGTGTGTGTGTGTGTGTGTCAGGTGTACGATGAGGGCCGCTTCGTGTACCTGGTGACGGAGCTGATGAAGGGCGGAGAGCTGCTGGATAAGATCCTCAGGCAGAAGTTCTTCTCGGAGCGAGAGGCTAGCGCTGTGCTCTACACCATCACCAAAACTGTGGACTACCTGCACTGCCAGGGGGTGAGAGAAGTTGACCTCTGACCTCACGCTGACCTCTGACCTCGCGCTGATCCTCTAGTGGTTACGGTTGGGATTTGTTGGGAAATAGCTTAATGCACTGTATGTCAGTCATAAACGACTGCTGTAAAATAGTGTTCCTCTCACCCGCCGTCTCTCAGAATCTCATCCTTTCTGTCATGTGAATGACATCTTGATTGAGTTTTACTTCTAATAATCCAGAAAATGAGTTATTTTTAAAGAAGTTATTTGGAAATTAGTCATTCTGATTAAAGGGGCTGTAACTAACAGCTGCTTTGATCCTTAATTGATCGGTCGTTTTAAACAGGACACAATGAAATCACAAGGAAGTACATGCTGCTCTACGGATGATAAACAGTTACTTGAACTATATTCTGGAATTCAGTCAATTATTCAGGGGTTTGATGTTTAACAAGGATTTAATTGCTAACCTTTTATTTGACTTAATTTGCATTTTAAAATGAGACTGAACACATTTACTTTCAGTCATTTAGCAGATGCTTTTATCCAAAGCAACTTGCGTACGAGGACGCTGGAAGCAATTAAAAGCATCTGAAGACCAAAGATACACACATAATAGCTTAACACAGCACATGTAGCAAGCTTTTTTCTTTTTAAATCATGTAAATAAAATAAACGGATGGTAGTTGTGAAATATATATAAAGTCTCTCATGAAGTCTCTACGTGACATTCTGCATGCTTTAAAATGTTTTGTTTTATGATTTTATTTAATTTTCTGCTGCGTGGCGCTGAATGTAAACGGCAGGGGTTGAAATACTGGGTCCTGGTGTGACGCTGATTGGGGGAAGGTCTCTCCGTTTAAGCCGATTCAGAGGCCGTGGATCCTGAAAAGCGTCTGAGCGGTGTTACGGAGCGTGGTTCGAGTGTTTTCAGGTCTGCTCCTCCTGCAGGTGGTGCACCGGGACCTGAAGCCCAGCAACATCCTCTACATGGACGATTCAGGAAACCCCGACTCCATTCGCATCTGTGACTTCGGCTTCGCCAAGCAGCTGCGCGGAGACAACGGCCTGCTGCTGACTCCCTGCTACACGGCGAACTTTGTGGCCCCTGAGGTGAGGCTCGGGTCTGAGCGTGGCCCTCGGCGCCGGCCCTCCTCGCTCATATGTGTGTGTGTGTGTGTGTGTGTGTGTGTGTGTGTGCGCTGCAGGTGCTGATGAGGCAGGGCTACGACGCCGCCTGCGACATCTGGAGCCTGGGAGTGCTGCTCTACACCATGCTGGCAGGGTCAGTCTGCCTCCTCTCTCTTACTGTGTGTGTGTGTGTGTGTGTGTGTGTGTGTGTGTGTGTGTGTGAGCAATGAGACGGCTGTGGTTAGATGTGGCAGAGGAAGCCAAGCTGTTCCTCATGACTTCAGAGGGCTCCATTTCTAAAACGTTACTTGGTGAAACTAAATAAGAGATATTAATAGCATTCTTTTCTCTTTTTTTTGTGTTAGAAAATTTTTACATTTTTTCTTTAGATGCAGTTAAACGCTAAATGGATTCATTTTTTGCATTTTAAAATTCACAAATAATACTAAATGATTTTAAAATGAGTCTATTTAGCAGTTTTCTGTAATGACACCCTACTTTATTTTTCTCATCTGTTTGAAATAAAATTGCCGCTAGCAAATAAACGTCATCTTGTCAACAGTAACTACACACTGAGTTTTATTATATTTTTATTTATTAAATATTTGAAACAAAAATATTGTATTTGTTAGATCAATCTGTTCATAAACTAGTTGCGGCTGCCGTTATTTAATGTTTGCTTTTAATAAGAATGTAGATCAAAATAAAAGAGAGCTTAATAATATTTAAAAATGAGAGTAATCGCTGTCTGTTTTGAATTTAATAAGACATTTTAACTTGGGTCATTTACAAAACAGATGCAAAACATAAAAAGTAAAGAAATGACACGGCTGCATTTCTTGCCACAATGATTTAAATACTACAGCATTAATATATAACAGCGGTAGACAGATCAATCCATGCATTCCTTCAGTCTGCTTCGACAAGAAAATAGACCGAAGTCAACTACATTCTATAGAAAGAGCTGTTCCGTGGTTCTGAAATGGCCAGATGTGTGTTTAAGTGGATGAGAAAGCGTGTGGATCTTGTTTCTCTGTAGATACACCCCCTTCGCCAACGGCCCCAACGACACGCCGGAGGAGATCCTGCTGCGCATCGGCAGTGGGAAGTTCTCCCTGAGCGGAGGAAACTGGGACTCGGTGTCCGACTCCTCCAAGGTAGCAGACAACCTATCATCAGCTCGTAGTTCTACATCGTTCCTGGATTAAAATATAAATGTGGTGCAGGAGACCAGTGCTCTTTGTGGTGCATGTTGTGTAATCCTGCTGGGTGATGGATTGAGAGGAGGACGGGCTCTGAGCGCTGGTGTCGTTTCAGGATCTGCTGTCTCATATGCTGCACGTGGACCCTCACCAGCGATACTCAGCTGAACAGGTACTCAAACACTCGTGGATCGCCTGCCGTGACCAGAACCCACACTTCCAGCTCACGCGCCACGAGGCGCCTCATCTGGTCAAGGTACAACACACTTTATTCATTCGAAAGCGAGGAGTTGTAGAAATATTACCAAATGATTGGACACTTTGACCATGCTGGGAAAAAAGTAGCGATCCAGTCACACATTAGCACTAGAGACTCGTATCACACACAGTACACGACAAAGATGGGGGTGGACTTCTTTTAAAGGTCACATGATGTTGCTAAAAGAACTTTATTTGGTGTTTATGCGGTTTAAGATGCAAACAACACATTTTTCACATACTGTACATTATTATTACTTTTTGTTAAGCACTTACTTCCTGAAACGGGTTGATTTGTACAGAGCTCATCGTTCTAATAAAGTGAGCTGAGCTCTGATTGGCCAGCTCTCCCGTGCGTTGTGATTGGCCGAATACCTCAAGCGTGTGGAGGAAATGTTACATCCCTTACCATAACATGATACGTGTCCCGGCGCTATTAAACACCAAAACAATAAAACACATTAAAACCAGGCGTTCCTTGCATCCAGTGAAGACATCATGACTGATTATCAGGATTATACCGTCTTTTTACTCGTCACGTTACATCACGCCTCAGAACATCACACCATGTCTGCATTCGATCAAAACTCAAAACCTGTTTGAATAGGAAGTAGCAGGCTCTTTTTATAAGAAAACGTAATTTAGTCAAACGTCAGAAGACGTTCTTGCAGAGTTAGAAATGCTTCCCTTTAAAGTCTCACAGCCACAGACTCCAGAGAGAAAGGCATCATACGACCCCTTTAACTTGAGCACCTCATCTTCAGACTGTTTCCTGCAGTAAACACAAACCTAACAGTCAAACACCGCCAATAAAAAACCTGATAATTCATGTTTGTGTCACGGTGACTGACTGAAAGCTGCTGTTCATTGCTTTTACAGAACATTTATAGTCTACTGGTGTTAGACCTTCAGTCATTTTGAAGTACTTTAAGCATTTTTCTCATAAATATTATTATATGTTGAGTAATAATATAAGACAGGTTTGTACAGTAGTTCATGCATCTTTTTCTTTAAAAACATCATGTTGACAGCTTTGTGTGAATCATTCAGAACAGAGTGGTGTTTCATTACTTCAATATCATGTTTTAGTCCCATTGTCAAGTTGACTAGTTGCGGTAAAAATTGGGAATAAACGTTCTGAAGAAAGCTTTTTTTGCAGTATTGAGTAAGAGTGTGTGTTGTGTCTCGTAGGGAGCGATGGCTGCCACGTACTCGGCTCTGAACCACAAGACGTGTAAGCCGGTTCTGGAGCCGGTCGCCGCCTCCAGTCTGGCCCAGCGCAGGAACATGAAGAAGCTGACGTCTACAGACATGTCCTGAGGAGCTCGGACGCAGCCTGACTCTTCGGTCTGAAGGAAACGCTCTTCTGTTTCTCTCTGCTCGAGGGAAGAACACCAGCTCCATCTCCATCCCGTGTCGGATGCTCTGCCCCTCACAGATCTCCTGAAGAGATGTCCAGATCATACAGATCGTGCAGGAAGCCTGTTTGTAGGGCCGTTAAGAAGATTTCGTGACAATCAAGTCCTTTTTCTCACAGATATCCTAAGAATATTCCAAGTATCCTTATTCTTTCATCCTAACAACTTCCACATTAAAGGATAAGGCCGTGTCTAGAATAAATATTTCCTAGTAATTTACATGCATCCATGTCATCCAAGATGTCTTTCTTTCAAAGAAGTTCAGTTTTTTTGAGGGAAAAGTTCCTGTATTTCACTTCATCTAGTGGACCTGTGAGGTGGCCCGTAATCTGAAGGTCCAAAATGTGTTTTCAGAGCAGCTTTAAAGAGCTCCGCACGACCCCCTCCGAGGAATAAGGACCTTCTCCAGCCATCTGTCGTTTTCTGGAAAAAAAAAAAAACTATATTTATACACTTGTTTCACACATACTTGGCTAGCATTAGCTCTGTGATTTGTATGCATGTCTTTATCAAAATTCATGCGTTTCAGCCAATTGTGTTTACAAAGCAAACATGCAAAAATGCTACCCGAACATTTGTGGTTAAAAAGTGTATAAATGTGTGCTGTTTATTTTTTGTTCTTGTTGTTTTTAGAAAATAAGCAGTTAAGTGGCTAGACAAGGGTTTTATTCCCTGGCTGATCAGATCACCAACGTCCATTAGACACAGAAAAATCCAGTTGTTTTCCTCAAAAACCTCTATTTATTTGCAACCGAAGAAAGACGAACACCTTCGATGACTTGGGAGTGAGTAAATTATCAGGAAGGAGTTATTCCGGAAGTGGACTTATTTTAGCTCGTGAGCAGCAGGTGAGATGAGAATTGGATGAATGCACCTAAAATGTGGCGAATTGTCAAAAGTGTTACTGCATCTTAGCGGCCCTACAAACAGTCCTGATGCGGTATGACCAGTGCATCTCTCACCGTTCTCTATCTGTAAGCCACTTCTGTCCCGTTAGTGTTCGACCCACATGGCATTACCTCAGAAGCACTCAGTGTTGGCGTCTCTCCGGCTCGATGTATATAGACTCGTTCATCATGTTGTGGATCTTGAGCACATTTGCACTGAGGCTCGGCAGGTCGTCTCCTCCCTCCATCTGTCCCCGTCTCGGACCGCTCTTTGCCTTTTGTTGAATGGGAAGTACACGAGCAAAAGGTGGAGAAATAAATCTATATTTATAAAGTCGAATGAGGTGTATGAATGTAGATGAGATTGGATCCATGAAATCGCATCTCTCTGCTCCAGATGGAGGGAAAAAATTATTCCATGAAACTTTTTAAAGACATTGTGGAAATTGTATCATATTGTATTTATTTCACTTATTTTTAAAATTTTATTTTTCTTTCAGGTGATGTACATATTGACATTAAAGAACATTATTGACATGATGCTTTTGTTCTGTGATTTTTAGTTAAGATCCGCAAACAAGATGAAACCAAACACTGAGTGAGGCTTGCAGATTTGTGTCCTGTCAAAGACTTAAACATATGGTTTCATCTTATAAAAAGCTAGCAGCCCTGGTTTTGGTGTGTAATTATCATAGACTTAAAAAGAAAACAATGGATGACGCAGTATATGGACTTCCTGTCACTAAAGGAAATTGGAGCCAAATCATCTCCGTGTGGCCGCTGACATCTTGAGTAAATGACGTCACCCGGTGCCCGAGTCTGCGCAGTATCGTCAGGAGGTGGAGCCGCAAGACACGCCCCGTTTTTATATCAAATGATTTAGCTAAAATCAAACTTCACCAAAAACGAACAATATGTGTCAGCAACTACCATGAAAGACTAAAACCATTCGTAAAATTGTGCAGTAAGTGTAATCTTTTTTTATTTTTTTTGACTCATTCCCATTCGTTTTCCTGGAGAGGGCGGGGCTTGTGACGTGTACTGCTGACAGCCAGCGGGGGGGCGATCAAAGAGCCGCTTTCCGGCACGTGAGACACACCTGGTCTTTACCTGCGTGTCATCAAAGTCTGACAAAGAAGGGTTCAACTACAGAGTCAGTGACCAGTGACAGGAACAGAAAGAGAAAGAGGAGCGAACGACTTAAAGCTGTTTAATAACGCTGAAGAACTAAGTGAGGCGCTGTTTGAAGAGAAGAGAGAAACCTTCAGGGAAATAAAAAGAAAGAACGGTCTCGTGTGGTAAACAGTTCATGCATTTTACTGTAACTAATATATTGTTAATAGGAAATTACAGGTTAATTACAGGTACAATCAACAATAATAATTATTTGGTGAACAATCAAATAATCCCTTTATTATACAGTTACAGCTTCTGTGAGGAGTGATAGAATAACAAATTACAGTTTTTAATTACTGCTGCCAGAAAGTAATAATAAAGTAACAGTATTAGAAGTAATGGGTAATATATTCGGGTCTGTGAGCAATTAAAAATGATAAAATAACACCAAATTCAACGTTTACTGCGATTACAGCAATGTGTGAGAATTAAGTAAATCAATGGCCCTTCGTTAATGATTTATTATTTGAATACTCGACGACTCAGTCATCTCAAGAACAAGGGACCAAAGTCCTCGTTAATAACCTTAAAGTACAGGAAGCTGAGCACACACGTGACCAAACCCCTGAAGAGTGCTCTTCATCAGCAGGGATGATGCGCGGTCCTCTGCTCGTCCTGTGTGTGGCTCACTTCAGCGGGACGCAGGTAAATATAAGGCTTGTAATGCTCTTCGAGGAATGAGGAGAAACACGCTTAAAGCTGCTCGTTTCAGGAGACGCACGGACGCGTCGCGGCGCCGGAGCGCGTTCATTTCTCCGAGGCGTTTGACGGAGCGCTGGACAGGTCAGTGCCCTCAACACACACACACACACACACACACACACACACACACACACACACACACACACACACACACACACACACAGCACGAGTCTGCTAGCATCTCAAGCCTGTCTGTGTTTGTTCTGAAGGAACTGGGTTCTGTCTAAAGCAGAGAAAGACGAGCAGCTCAGGTACAACGGTATGCATTTAGTCAAATCTTTATCACAAAGCAGTGCTAGAGACCGTACTCTGTGTGTTATATAATATAAAAGCTCTGTGTTTGACAGGAGAGTGGGTTATAGAGGAGTCCAGAGAAGTCCGCTTCCTGGGAAACAGAGGCCTGGTCCTCAAGTCTCCTGGAAAACACCACGCCATATCGGCGTACCTGCAGAAGACCTTTCACTTCACAGACAGACCTCTGTGTTTACAGTAAGTCACGGTCCTCGCCGTCCTTCAGACCCGCAGAGACTCCGGTAAACCTGCTTCAAAACCATCCGCAGGTATGAAGTGTTCTTCCAGAAGGCGGTGGACTGCGGTGGAGCCTACGTCAAGTTACTCTCTCATTCAGAAGATCTGCGTTTGGTAATGTCTGACATCTCCTCTCACAGAATACCTACATCACTTTTTATTACAACATTACATCCAGTGGCTTCAATCAGAACAGGTTTTGTTTGGGATAATAATACAACTACACTACAATAAACACTTAGAGTAAATAAATAACTGCAATCATATTATTGATGCTGCTGTCTATAAAACAATGAGGAAATACATTATTGCAGTTCCACTGTCCTCAATTTACAGTAAAACTGTGTTCGACAAAGTTATAGTGTGAATAAAAACATCTGATTTGCTTAAAGATGCTGAGAATAAATGCTCCTTTAGAAGAGAGGAGGTGAATAGAGCTGGAGCACTCCTGCAGGTCTTCAGAGAGTAGAAGCAGAGTTCTGGATGGACGTTCAAATGTCACGTGACTCGAAAGCAGCTCGTCCCTGGCCGCTGATAGGCCTGCTCTTTTAATTCCCGTAGTGAAATAACTAGCACTTTTTTCAGATGAGTAGAACTGGATTGTTAAGAGGGCTGCTGTGATTGTGATTTCAGAGCCAGTTCAGCGACAGCACACCGTACACCGTGATGTTCGGTCCAGATAAGTGCGGCAGCTCACACAAGATCCACTTCATCCTTGGTCGTCGTGACCCAGTCACAGGGACGTATGAGGAGAAGCACGCTCCACAGCCGGAGACCGATCTCAGTGAATATTTCACCGACCAGCGTCCACATCTCTACACTCTGAGTGAGAACCCCGTCTTCAGACTTCAATAAAGATCTAGTGGACTTTATAGAAACGCTCTGATTCTGGTTGCAGTTTTATTTCAGTTAAAGTGTTCTTCCCAGACTTGTATCCCGACGACACGTTTGAGATCCTCGTCGACCTGACACTGATTAATAAAGGCAGTGTGTCTGAGGACATGACCTCCTCCGCTCAAGAAACACAAGACCAGGATTCAGCACAGTCTGAACAACACGGAAGGTGTGCTGATCTTATTACTGTTTATCCTGACTTGACTTCTGATAACTATACAGTATACATTGTTTCAAGGGTCACATGATGTTTGGTGTTTATACGGTTGAAGGTGCAAAAAAACTTTATTTTGCACACACTGTACATTATTGTTTCTCCTTTAAGCCCCGCCTCCTGAAACGGGTTGATTTGTACAAAGCTCATCGTTCTAATAAAGTGAGCTGAGCTCTGATTGGCCAGCTCTCCCGTGCGTTGTGATTGGCCGAATACCTCAAGCGTGTGGAGGAAATGTTACGTCCCTTACCATAACATGATACGTGTCCCGGCGCTATTAAACACCAAAACAATAAAACACATTAAAACCAGGCGTTCCTTGCATCCAGTGAAGACATGATTAAGGTGGCTTGAGCAGGCAAACTTACTGAAATCCTCTTTAAACCTCTTTTTATTCTTCTTCTTCTTTTATATCAAAACTGTGAACTCTAACAATGAAATCTGAAATCTATCTAAATCATGCTTGCAACATGCTAATAATGCTAGAAACATGCTAATTATGCTATTTACATGATTGCAACTAGCTTATCATTCTAACTACGTGCTAGTAACTAGCTATTCATGCTATAATCATGCTAACAACATGCTATTAACTTGCTAATCATGCTAACAACATTCTAGTAACATTCTAATCATGCTAACAACATTCTAGTAACATGCTAATCATGCTAGAGACATGCTAGTAACTTGCTAACAAAATGGTAGTAACACCTTAGCAACATCCCAGGGACTATAGCATCCACCTAGCAACAGCTTAGCAACCACAGTCAGCATAGCTTCAGGAATCAGTTCTCAGTAAATGCACTGAACACACTCTAATGTTTGAGTTCATCTGTTCTGAACAGTGTAGGAAACACAACTTAACACTGATTTATAGCCGTGTTCTCTTTTAGAAACACAAACAAGAGTAGTTTCAGTTTCACACGAAACACAGCGTCTCCAGAACATGGCGCCCGCAGCAACGCTACACACAGAATAATAGCTCCGCCTACTTCCTTTGAGTAAACATGTGGGCGGAGTTATGCAAATAAAGCCACTCTGTGACGCAGAGAAGAGGTGTGTTTAAACGAGTCATAACTTTCATAGAGAATATCTCAATGGTTTTGAGACTTTAGGGGTCTCTTCTATACACTAACAGCTTTAACACTCCAAAGAAACACTTCAATCACATCATATGACCCTTTAAATATTTTAGTGCTGGATCCTTTTGAAAACTGTGTTAGGCTTTTATAATCTTTAATCTTCAGATGAACTCACAGAAAAAGTCCTTAATTACACTCTTTATTAAATGGAAATTTCTTTAGTAAAATATTTTCCTTTGCTGAAACATTTGTTTCTCAACTGTTTATGTTCAAGAAATAAGTTTTTCGAGGATAAGTTGTCCACACTTCAGACGTTGATGTGTTTAGTAGAAAAGAAAAACTCTGGTTCAGTTATTTGTGGGATGGTTGGGATTTAAAAGATCTGATGAGCACCAAAAACAACCCATCTGATCCAAGAATGACGTAAAACGATTACTTCAAATAAAGGAAGCACAGATTTCCTGACAGCTGCTGCTCAGAAGTTACTAAAGACCGTCTGAAAAGGTGTGGACTTCGTGCCAGACTTTAGTGAAAATGCATTTGTAGGAGTTTCTATATTTATGGAATGAAACTGTGCCTCGAGGTCCTGGAGTCGATCCGAAAGGCTCTGAAACCCTTCAGGACTTCACCGATCTCGTATGTCAGACCTCTCTCCTGAACCATGAAGAGGACGACCGGCTCGAAGCAGTCCAGAGCTGCATGCTTGACTACCTTAAGGTCAAGTACACTGACCCTGCGACTGGGGACGTGGCCTCAGGAGTGTGCTCATGGTTTAGGGACAAACACAGCATGACCTACAGACCTTCAGGAAGGGTTTTCAGCTGCGCTGGTAATATTATCACCTGCGTGGTGGGATCCCTGAAGCTGCTGAGAGCCTAGTCTTACTTTCCTTCCTTACATCCAAACCTTGTTTGGTAAAGAACACTCGGTCTACTAACCTGAAGAGTAGCTTTCTCCTTCTTGTGCAGTATATAAATATCATTTAGTACTGTTGGTGTATAATCTTTTGTTAACAATAATAAAAGCCCCATAAAAAAAAATCAATCTGAGGTCTATGTAGATCCGTCCTGACAGTCCAAAAGAAGTCAGATAAAGTGCATCTATCAGTAATAAAAAGTGTCTCACATGGTTCTGGGGGAGAATAAGTGCCTCCTGTAGATAACTGAGGCATTTAATAAGAAAATATCCATATTTAAAACTATATATACCTAAATCTTTATCTTAACTGTTCGCTGTGGGAGGCATATTCATGACGCATGGACACACTTTTAGAGCTTTAAAATCTCTTTCATTGCCATTTTAAAGCTTGGAAGAGCCAGGACCTTTTTAAACAGATCTCAGGTTGTAATGGTCTTGAGAGAAGAGAATTAATTTCATTTGTGAAGATTCAGAACAGTTCTGTTCCCAATCAATGAAAAGTAGTATCAGTCTAACAGGATGCAGCTCAGAGTGTTGTTCTTGGCTCTGAAGGGCAGTGTGTGTAATGTGTGTCTGATGTCTGTCAGTGCTGTGTATTCAGGTTCATCCTGAGCCCGGTCTCTGCCGTGGGTTTTGAGCTCTGGTCCCTCACCGCAGACGTGATGTTCGACAACATCTTCCTCTCGGACAGCCTGGAAGACGCCCGGCGCTGGACAGAAGACACGTGGGGCCGGAGACCGAGCGTAAGAGCAGCGGAGCTGTGACTTTAGATGAGAGCGCGCACTGAACACGTCTGCTGTGTTTCTCCTCGCAGCCTGGAGTCATTGAGAAGCTGCTGATGGCGACGCTGAAGAAGCCGTGGCTCTGGGGGGTTTACGTCGTGACCGTGGGTCTTCCCATCATCCTCTTTGTGAGCTTCATGTGGCCTGATAAGGTGACTATAGAACATGATTAGAACGCTAGTGTTAACAGATCAAACGTGCTTTAAGCCAGTGTTTTGTACACTGTGCTGTGTCACCGTACATTTATTGTAATAATCCAGTGATATTTGTGTCTGATGTGATCATCTTCAGTCTGTCTGAACCAACTGAGACTCGATCCAGAAGGACGGTGTCTCCGAGACGCTTCGAGAGAGAGAAACCTTTCAGGCACTTGTGCAAAATTGCTATAAAATGACGACGCTGACAAAAATAATGTCATAAATAGATTGTCTTGATCCGTTAACGTTTATGAACTCATCTAAATCAACATTAGTATCTTTGTTTTTAAAGCTGTTTTTGTGCTCTTGAGTGTCTCGGAGACGTCTTCTTCTGTGTTTCAGACCGATGCTTCCTCCTGAAAAAGATACTAATGCATTCTTTGAGACTGAACATTATTTTCTAGTAATCTAGTGATAGTGTATATAATTAGTGAAGTGTGTGTGTGTGTGTGTGTGTTTCAGCGGTTCGGTCCTCCGGATCAGGATTATTACTATAAGAAGACAGACGAGGTTCAGGCGGATGCTCATCAGGAGGAAGACGTGTCTCGTGATGAAGGTGAGATGATTAGTATATTGTGATGACGATAAAGTATCTATGAAAGTTATCATTGTGTTAGTTTAGAAAAAAAACACTAAATAGACATTAGAGATAGGACGCCGAAATATAAGTAGCGCTGGAAATATAATATTTTAATTCAGCATACAAAAAATTATTTTAAAAAAGATACTCTATATGTCCAGAAGGTGATGATGAATCCTGGTCTTAATAAGTGAGTCATTCATTCAATGGATTTGTTCAAAAGTCCCTGGCCGTATCTAGAAATGACTGACAGTGTAATCACACTTTGACCCTGTCTTCATTTTCAGGTGAAACCTATTTGTGTGTTTCTACCAGGCACCGATGATTCTGAAAGGAAACAGTGTCTGTTAGAGTAATGAAGGAAGCTTTGAGCTCCTCTCGTTCCTCAGCCATCAGTCGAGGCTGTAGAAACACACTGATATCACGCCTGTAGTCTTCTTTTCTTCTTATGATGTCCACCGGCCTCACGACGTGTTTGTGTTTCAGGTGTGTGTCCAGCAGCGGTGGACACTGAACACAGAGCCGTCAGGAGAAACACACACCTGACCGCATGACACACACACACACACAGACTCACACACACACACACACACACACACTCACACACACACACACATCTAATCCTCTCATTAATACAAATGATTAACACTCTCATTCTCACTGCTGTCATGTTCACAAAATGTCAGTTTGACTAATAAATATTTATATTTTATGGTATTGTCTTAAATCATTTTTATTTTAATGTAAGGTCCCAAATTGTATTTTAAAGATTTTAGTTTTTAATTTTTTCAACAAAGCAGCTGATCTGATAATACACACAGTGCAGTGCATGCTGGTATTTTTGTTTCTTATATACTTTATACTTTACAGGTGTATGAAGGTGTGATTTAAGTACCCTAATTTGTATAATTCTGTATACTTATATGTTTAGACATCCTAATCGGCCGTGACCTAAAAGCATCTTTGATGTCTAGTGCCTCTTTTTTTTGTCGACTGGTCCCTACAGTGATGTGAATTAGAGGGAAACGTGCTTACTGTTATGTCATGATGTTAATGAGTCTGAAAAATCTCTCTTTTTCTTCTGATTTGTGAATGAAACGCTGAAAGACTTGTTTCTGAGTCAGAGGCAGCTTCAGCAGATCACGTCTGAAACATCAGCACTAATAAAACTAGTAAAGCATTTTCTCACTGCTCTAGCTTGATACACAAGTATTCATAAGAGTGAACAGAAGTATACTTATTCATGAAAAAATGCATGATTGCACTTAATGTTTCCTTACTAAATTGTCATATAACTATACATTTAGGTTAAAATTGAATTGATTGAATTGCCGCTTCACTTACTGCCACAAGATGATAATCAGAGCATGTCCTGTAGAGAAGTATATTTATCACGTGAATTGGTGAAGTGCTACATTAATAAGTAATAAATACTCACTGTAGATCAATGCAGGATGCACCAGTGTTTTCAACACGTGATATAAGCATTTCTGTTTATTTCAGCTGTACACATCATTACAAAATGTACATTCCTAGTGTCTGTAGGACGTCTCAGTATGCTGGGGAACAAAGCCACTTTTACACAGCGCTTTAATCTTAAATACAGTATGTAAATGTGCTCACACTGCTTCCTACACGTGCTTGTTTACTACTCTGTACTGCACTTCATGTCAGAATTAGAAGCTTATACACGATTCATTCTGCTTCACGTGATCATTTGAGGAAAATGTGCTGAATATGTCTGCAGAATAACAGACCTGGATGCTTCCGGATCATTTTCTTTACGCACGATATAGTTTGATCTTTAATCTGCGCTGAAACATTGAGATTCACCCAAAAACATGCAGTCTTTGAATTGAATTAGATCTGCGCTGTGTGAACAACTCTAAAGTAGACAAACCACTTCTTCATCTACTCAAGCAATCAATCAATCAATCAATCAATCAATCATTCACAAATAATCTGGGTGATTGACGTTAGTTCATTCTGTAGAAAACACAATTAGTATGATCAAGGAACGCCTGTAAATGATCACATACACGTCATGACTGATTAAAACAGAGCAAAGGCAAGCGTCAGGTCATTACTCTTAACTCGTCCATTTCTATTTGAAGTTACGCAGATGATTAGAAACAGCTGGCTTGAGTAGTTCACCCAAAACTAGAACAGTCCTGTCCTGTTATCATCAGCCTGCTTTCCTCCACAAACACAAAACACAGGTTAGTGGATGACTTACACTGCTTTCACCACGCAATAAAATATAGAACACAGGTCATAAAACCGGTGTGTCATAAAAGTAGACTGTCTCTCACACACTCTCACTCTCTCTCACGCACACACTCTCACACACACGCACTCTCACACACACACACTCTCACACACACACACTCACACACACACACACACACACACACACACACACTCTCTCACACACACACACACACACACACACACACTCTCTCACACACACACACTCTCACACACACACACTCTCACACACACACACACACACACTCTCACACACTCACACACACACACACTCACACACACTCACACACTCGCTAAGTAATTCCAAGTCATACAATAGCTTTGTGGAAAAAACAAACAACAGAAATACACTATTCAAGTTCTTAAATATTGCGAAGAACGACGTCTTTGTGCTTGACTGAAGGCGTCCTGTCTGTAATGTGAGAACGAGCTCTGATTTTCGGTCAATAATGAATTTTGTTCCTCACAGAAAGCTATATACACATCTTCAGGACACACTGAACACAGGTCACAGGTCAGACAGACCACTTTTATCACACTTTATGGCACTTTCTAAAAGTCTGGAACGGAGCAGAATGAATGAGCATCTCCTGCTCTACACGAAAAACAATGACAGATTTTTAATCTTTTGGTGAACTACTCCTTTAAATTCTTCATGTAGTCGATCTGCGTTACAACGTTGTGAAAGGAACCCAAAGAACCAAAGAGACACGCTAGATGCTGTGGTGTAGTCTGGAGCTCAGCGCTGCTCTGTGTGTGAGTCTCTATCGGCGAGCTGACCTCCGCTGGACAGGACCAGGACGTTCCTACTGCTTCCGACAGTTAGGCCAGCTGAGTCCTCCACACGCGGCCGTCACGATGAGATACAGCACCACCTGAGGACACAACAAGAGGCTATTCAACAGCATCTCCACTAAGAGCATGCGCACATAACGCCATCTTTTTTCACAAACACTTAAACGTTAGAGTTGTCCAGATTGTCACTTTTATTTATGTTCAGCTTACCAGCACGATTACTACCACGATGATGGTTAGCTTCAGGTTCTTCATGCACATGGCGTGGGCCAGATTACGGCTCGTGGTTTTAAAGGTGACGGACTGCACACACAAGAGCAACGACAGTCAGCGGACAGGACACCGGCAAGTGAGCCGAAGCAGGGTGTGAAGCAGAAACTCACAGAATCCATCAGGTTCTCGGTTTTATCGATGAGCAGCTCCAGCCTCTCTCCTCTCTGAGCGACCAGATCTACAGAAACACACACGTTCACTCAAAAGGCACCGCTCGCATCGAAAAAGCCAACAAAGCGACCGGGTCTCACCGATGTTCCGGACCATGATGCCTTTCAAGTCATCTACGTGCATCTGTGTCTCTGTCAGTCTGTCCGAGCCTTTAGGATCTGAGTGATGTTTCTACAGAGGAGATGATCAGAACACAGCATTAACTCATCAGTGGACTACTACATGCTGCAGGAGGCTTTCATTGTGACGAAGCGTCACTCAAGCTCAAGCTGCACGTTTAGTGTAAATCACTGAGGGACTGTGGGAAGTTAGTAAGTGTCTGCTGAAGGAAGACTTCATGTTCCTCTGACTGGAGTCACAGATTAACACAGTCATGAGAAAGCAGTCAATAAAGTCCAAGCTAAAGCTCACAACAATCACAGGGCTCTTAATCTACACACACACACACACAGCACACACTCACTCACACTCACACACACACACACACACACCACACACACACTCACAACACACACGTTTGTATTATTATTATTATTATTATCAATTCATTTTTATATAATGGCTTTCATGTAATCCTATTTTGGCTTAAATTAGATTTTTTGATATCAAGTGTTAAAAGAATAAATCACAAGCAGCCGGCTAAAAAAGCTTTTTTGCAAATACTGCAACTTCATTCTTTACACTGAGAGTACATCAGAGGAGGAGGAAGCTCAGCTAACGCACTGTGGTTAAACACACAGAGGTCTGATCAGACGCATGGGCTGTGTTTCTTTTACAAGAGTTGATGAGTCTAGCCTGTTTTCAGTCGACACAATGACAACAATGCCCAAACGGTCGATGCTGAATGAAATCAAACGGTGTGATCTGCGTTCTAGAGCTCTTTCTCTCAGGGTCACTACAGAAGCGGTACCATCTGAGCCGCCAGAGTGCTGGAGAACTCGCTGTTCATGGCGTAGGGCAGAGCGGTCTGCGCTCGGGAGCCGTAGGTGGTCTGGAAGCGCTTCTTCACCTCGTTCAGGAAGCCGAAGGCACGCGAGCGCTCGAACTCCTGCAACAGACCAGCAGCTCTCTTCATCCAAACCAACCTCAGAAAAATATCATTGATAGCCGAAAGTACTCACGAGCTGTTCTGAATAAGACGCTTTATGAAATCAAACTATGACGCGAGCAGCTCAGATGACGAGAAACAGAAATGATTCATTGATCGTTTTAGATGACGCAGACCTGATCACATGCCTTATAAACTAAGATACGGAGTCTGTCCTGGAAACAGAATCAAGTAGTTCATCTCTCGAGTCTTCAGTTCTCACCATAAACACAAATATCTGCATGCTGTTATTAAACCTGTGATTCTTTCACACTGATAAGGTTAATAAGACACATTATGTTACTCATCTGGACAGAATTTCTATAAACGATAAACTAGTTTGACACTAAAAAAGCATCAGATAACAGTAAACTGGAAATTATTAACTTATTTATGTATAAAATACTGCTGTCATGTGACTAAAAAACCCTGAATGACTCAGAGCTGAAGACTGAGAACGAATCGTTCCTGTTTTCCAAGAACCAACTGGTTCCAGAGTCGACATGAAGCCAACGAATTCCTGGCTGAGGAGACTGATACTCACGTCATCGGTGATGCACAGATACACGATCCTCTCGTGGCAGATGTAGTGGAAGAGATAGCTGGAAAACACACACACACACACACACACACACACACACACCCGGAGCGTGAGAGCGGGCCTCGTGAAGGCTCACGGCCCAGCAGCGGGATCTCGGCTGTACCTGCCGTGGGAATACGTCAGCTTGTTGTTCTCCGAGGGGATTTTGGCCAGGATCTGCTCCGTCACCTCCAGGAAGTTTCCAGAGAAGCAGGCGTGTTTAGCCAGGACCGTGGATCCTCGAGCCACCACCGCAAACAAGATGGCCATCGCCGCAGACTCCGCTGAACACACACTGACACACACACACACACACACACACACACACACACACACACACACAGAGAGAGAGCACTTCTGAACACACTCACGACTCATCACTGATAGAGGAATTATGACTGGAGACGAAGAATTACAGAAAACTAGTTACAGCAATAATATTTGTTTTTTAGACAAAACTAGTAGTGTAACTAGTAAGATTCCACTAATAATCTTACAGCTGACATCCATAAAACATCTGGTTGCTTTTGGTGTCTCAAGCCCTACTGATCTGAAGTCCAACAATCCAGATATTCCTAGATTTAGTTTCATGAAGACATGAAGTCACCAGAGCAGCGGGAGAACATGGAAGGAGGATTCTGATAAATGATGCCATAGAACTGTATTCATGTAGAACAGACGCACTTTAAAAGCTGCACTAGCTTGAAGATGAAGAAGATGAAGGAGCGCCATCACCCCTGAATGTATATAATCACTTCTGACTGAAGATTTTGGTGAGAAGATGAGGAGAAATATGTTAGTAACATTTCAGAAGAAGTTTTGTGGGAAGGAAACACAGTTAAAACCTCTGTGGCTGTGAAGTAATGCATTGGGTCATAATGCTGGCTTTTTTATTTCCTGAG
>NC_056712.1:6165554-6203054 GCF_018831695.1 Puntigrus tetrazona | reverse complement strand
GAATAACTTTATGTGTAAAAATATTTTCTTTTTAAAGATACAAAAAAGTTAGGCTACGATTTTAAAATGTAAAGTTCTAATGTGTTGAAGCTAACTGGACCTAAGGCTCATTCGTGTCTCTGTACTTCAGTGATATTTGATTTAATGTTTGTATATGATTTAGTCCTAGCTCTCAGAAGAACCTGTGAAGAACTGCACACCTACCTAGTTCTAGTTCTAGTTCTAGCTCATTAATGACATTACTGTACTCCTCTAAATCATGACATTAATTCAGTTTTAGGTTTTATCTTCTAAAAGCATGCGCTTTCTCTTTTTGTCTTCGCTTCTGGGTTTACAACATTTATAGATTTCCTAAAGCTAAATTATAAATGTCTCGATTCAGAAAGTCAGTACTATTAATGTACATGTTATTTTGTGTTAATGTTTATCTGCTCTGGAAATACTGAGTAAGATACCACACCGCGCTCAGACCTTCGCGTTTATTTAAAGCCTTTTCATATCGACTTATAATACAATCGTAAGAACGCGTAAATAACGTAGTTTGTTTTACCATCTCCAGCGCGTGTTTCTGTGCGGGCTCCGCCATGCTGCCGCTGCGCGTGCTACTGCGCATGCGCGACTCTGACCCTGCGCCCCTGCTGCTGCTGCGCATGCGCGGGCCTCCCCGACTCCGCCGGAGCTAAACGCGGCAGATTTGAGTTCGTAGTTTTAGCTTGTAGCGAGACTCAAAAATGTTGGAAAGGAAGGATAGAAATGGAAAGACATGAAAATAAACGTCTCTCTTTTGCACTGTTGTTGTTGTTGTTCTTGGTTTCAGTGCTTGGCAGCAGAGCCACACAGTTGTTTGTACTCGTTTTTTTACCCAAACGTGTAACAAATGGCACAGTGCGGTTCCTTTCCTAACCAATAAAGTGTGCAGTTTCAGAAAACAGCAGGAAGTGTGTAACCTTGATTTATTTAGAGAAAACAAGCAGAATTGAGTGCTGAAATAATGCATGTCTGTTTACATGAAGCTGTTGGTGTGTGTTCCAGACAGAAGTTAATGTGGTAAAAAAGCAAATAAAAGCCTCACTTAGTTGACACGTTTGAGGTTTCAGCGCTAGGCACTCATCTCTGCAGCATCACACGTGCAACACTTGGGTGTGAAGTGCTGGAAATGCCACAGAAATCAACAAAAATGCCCCCACATGCAAGATATGAATTGCCCCCGTATGCCCCCGCCATCACAGAGAGTGTGTTTTTTACTTATAGCTAAAACAGTAATTGAACGAATTCTTATTAATACTAATCTAGCCTATTTAGAAGGTCGGAAGCATTTTTACTATATATCTCTAATTACTAATCTCTGTGATTTTAAGTTTATGTAGTATTGGTTGGACTAGTATGCTTGTATTACATTGTAATAAACATTTCTGTAATTGCATTGTGAATATATTTATGACACCTCTCTCAAAATAGCGCATACGTCATGCATGGTTGCGTGTATATCTGAGTGTATAAGAGTTGAAATAAATAAATACATCAAATACCTGGGTAAATAAATAGATGTTTTATTCAACGTTTTCATAAATGCCTGTTCACTCGAGCCTCTGCCCCTCCTGTCTGTGCACTTTAACTGTTATTAAACTTTATTGTCTTCTGATGTTTGATTCCCCTGAAAATAAAACCTGACATAAAGCATGACCTAACTGTTCCCAACACACTGGAAATCAGCAGCTTTCTCTGAAGATGAATGAAATCAGCTAGAGAAGAAAGAGACAATTCTTGAATTATAACAGTAATAATAAATGAATAAATGACACAGTTTGCGTGAACAATGATTTGAGCCTTGTGTGATAAAACCGTGGAAATTCAAGATATATTAATGAGCCAAAATTCAAAGAAAGTTTTGGTAATTCATGGTAATATTAATATATGTTTACATTAACCTCATAATATGATTAAAATGAGATGGCAAGTAGTCTTTACCTGATGTAAACAAAATACAGTCAGTTAAACTCATAACTGTATAGCAACCATAACCATAGTGAAATGTGTGGAATATGCCCTTTTAATCACAATAAATGCATAATGCAAATGAAAAATATAAAACATCCAATTTAGGGTCTCTGTGATGTAGGTGTGCTGTCAGGCTGAAGGCTCAGGGCTAGCCGGGAATAGAAACACTAGTAAGCTCCAGCCACAAGAGGGCACTGATACAATCCAGAAGAAACAACACCATCATGAGAGAAAGAACGGGAAGCTGGATTTGTCTTCTAAAATATAATATTTGCTTAACATTTTCTTTTAGATTTTCAATTGGGGCGATGTGGATTATTATTATTGTCATGTTTATTTGACTCTCATTCTGACGGCACCCATTCACTTCAGAGCATCCATTGCCGAGACGCATTTCTCCAAATGTGACGAAGAAACACGCTCATAGTAATCTGGGATGTCCTGAGGGTGATTACCCAGTTCAGGTGGGATTGATGAGAGCTGAACTGAACTCTGAAGTTTCTGTCACCAGTCTCAGGGGGTTATTTTATCATGCGATCATTTCTAAAAGAACGCCTTCATCTTATGCCCTCATCTCAGAAAACCGGATCAATCAGATTTCGCAGAAGGACATTTCCTAGTTCAAAGGTCAAAATAGAATTTCAGTCTCACTCGTTGCGGTGAAAATACACGAAAATGCATGAATAATAATACACGAAACTGACTAAAATGGTGCCGAGATAAAATGCAACGCCCTAAACTGTGGGAAGATTTTGCAAAGGTGCGAAGAGCTCAGCTTCTCAAAGTGAGAACGCACAAACAGGAAACCGTTTTTTTATTTGCCATGCACCCCAATATTTCCAGCCGTTCTTTTGAGATCTGCAACTGAATAGTACACAGGAAGAGAGAGACTACGAATTGAAAAAAGCTAAACAAAAGCTGGTACAAAGGATGGTGAGAAAACACTGTAACGGTTAGCTTTTGCACGCATCAGATAGACACAGGGAGCTGCAGCCACAGATGTTTACAGTTTAACCACACTTTCTGCAGAAGACACACAAAACACGTACCATGTTGGCGTCGATGACTCTTTCCACATGACCTGTGCTGGGGGAATCATGAGTGTCATGTGGAGAGATGGCCCCTGTGGTGCACAAGTGCTAGATCGCGCTGCATGGTGTTAATAGTCCAAACCTCAGAGAGAGCGCTGTGTGTTTGCTGCAGGCGCTGACAGAGACACGCGGCCCTCTGAAGGGTTGCATCACCAGCAGCTGAACCGCAGACCACCACACATGACTGACACAACTACACGCGGATCTAGTTCTTACTTTCAGTTTGATGTGTTCTAAAAATCCGTATCATTCATTTAAATGCAGGGGTTTGTGGTCTTTTTTGTGGCCTAATTAGTGCACTTTTCTAATGATTTTGTTATGGCATTTGTGATGATGCTTAGCACATGCATCAGAAACTGAAATTTACCAGTTAGGTGCAACGTCATACGTTGATGCTTGAAACTTTCCTACATTACTTTCCAAAGCAAATAGAGTAAAAAAAATCTAATTCAATGCTTCCTGTTAATGATCATGATAACTTTGTAAAACAGTTTGAATTTAGCCCTTCCTTCACTTTAGACATGGCAAACCAAGTTACCTTTATTTGAAAACGTTCAGTTTTTCAGTTCAAGTCATGTCATCGTCTAGCTCAGTTCAGTTCAAACTGTATCTGTGCAATCAAGTTGATGATATTGTCAGAAATTAAGTGTTCTCAACTAAGCGAGCCAAAGGCAACAGAGGCAAGGAACTAAAACTTCATCGGTGACAAACATCTCTCATAACGATGTAGCAGCTTTATTGGTTGTTATGGGAAGTGTTCTCGGTTACGGTCGACTTAATTAATGACCATCCTTTTGACGCATTTGACTTGTACCAATCTGATAGTGTGTTATGAGTAAAACAGCAGATTCAAACTGATATTGTGTGTGTCTGCCTCACAAATAATGTTAGGTGGATTGCTCCAGAGTTGGTTTTGATCTTCTATGTGTACAATCAAATTGCCAGAGTTTTGAAAACGCAGCAGACTTGGAAGACAATAATGTGATAAGAGCTTCCTCAAGAATTGAGGAGCTAATCTATTCAGGGCTTTATAAGTAATTAACAAGATTTTAAAATTCATACGATTTGTAATAAAGCAGAAGAAACAGTTCTATAGATACCGCCTTTTCTTTGGCTTTTTGGTTACACTTTTTTTGGAGGTATTAAGACAAGGTTTTATCCTAGGGTCACTTGCAAGTAATTATGCGTAATTAATTGTTATTATAATAGTAAGTATAGGTAACATGGCACCTTAAAATACAGTGTTACAGACCTTTCTGTAGGAGGAAGTACCTTTCTTCCATGCAATACAAAATACCTCTAGTTTTTTTTAAATACCTCTACCATTTATGCTGAGGACAGGTCATAATTTAGTAGAGATCGCTGCTGGGTACAACACACACACACACACACACACACATGAAGCACTGAGAAACAGGTGAATCCGAACATAACACCAGCTGTGACAGTCAGGATCACTATGCCACCAACATCTGAATAACGTAAAGACGAGTCCAGGCCAGTCGTCAGCCGAACCAGAAGTTGTGCAAAAGAAAGGACAAAGTAAGGACAAAAGTGAACATGGCAGATCAAGGAAGTACATGTTATACGCTGTGCAGGGGATGTGAAGAGCAGGGATGGGTTGGTGTTTGTGTTCAGAAAGCAGATAACCTGTTCTAATGAAAGAATATCAGCCACTAAAGGGACATGGTTAGCAAAACATCAAGTTCTAATCAAGACTAATCAAAAGGTAAAATAAGCATACCTGACCTTGAGAAATACACAGTGTGAAGAGTAGAGAAGATTCCCCCGGCTTTCTGCTACGTTCTTTTAATACCAAACCAATATGAAACATCCCTTTGTTAACTTTGTTACTGTTAAGTGTACTTCTGTGGAAATAAGACCATTGTAGCAGTGGCTCTGAGACAGTTCAAATGATACATGACACGACTGTTAGTTCCCTCACATGAGAAGAAGGGAAGATAGAGAGGGGTTTTAGAAAGAAACTAACGGATAGAAGAGAAGGTAGTTTCTGTGGGGTGTCTTGAAGATGTCTGTATTGTCTGGTTTGTCTCTCAGGAAATCAAAGTATCTGAGGTTCTTTTATCCTTCATTCACTCTCAGGTATCACCGCTGACGGCGACGGCTTACGGCTGGTTCCAGCTCTACTCCTTACAAAGTTAGAAGCGCTACTGTGCGTAGAGTCACAGTTTTTACACCTTTTACAGACATATTTTAGACGAATGAAATAGTGTGATGTAGTGCAGTAAATGAAATCAGTAAAACTGGGCACACACACACTTTCCTCAGAATAACCCCATTTCAATTATGACTCTTATAAATTGGGTGTTCGTTCTTTGGTATAGCGTATTGTTGCTTTGGATAAATGCACTTAGTCATCAGGAATTGCTTTTTCATCTAAAACCTAGTTCATTGCTTGACATTTAAATGCTGTTTGTGGTTCGCAGGGAAAGTCCCCGTCAAGCAGTGCTTCTTTAAATCATTGCAGTTATTATCATGTGTGTTTGAACAGCCGTGTTTCACTAAATTCATGCTTCAGTTTTCATCTAAGCCTTTCTTTAGCATTGAAAGTGTAGTTTCAGTGTGGAGGAAAGCACAGTTGGGGTGAAGTCATCTTTGGATCAGGAATTATGTGACAATTTTTTGATAAAAGGAAAATATGATGATTATTTTGTGCGCTAAGCAAGCACAGCGGAAAAGCCTGAACACAATGGAAGGAGCAGGAAAGAGATGGTTTCGTCTTTGCTTTATTCGTTTCCAAGGAGAGCATCAACACAACAGCAAAGGGTTATTTATACTTCTCAGATTATTATCTCAGAATATCATAGCATCTTTAATTCCATGTCACGCATCTATGAGTAAAATAATACAAAAAAAAAACAACGTATGCATTTTTCTGTAAAGCTGTATTATAATGATCTTTTTAACAAGCAGTTTATAAATTGCTAATGTAATATTTCGTTTTGAACTTTAACACAGAGGTTTTCAGCTACTCTGGCCACGAGCTAACTGTTAACGTCCAAGTGATTATTAACCACAAAAAAACCCGTTCTCTCAACCCTCGCCGACGACCTGTGAACCCGATCTCCTGAGAAAGCCCAGACTTTTACAGCTCTGATGTTTATAAGGCATTAAAAGTTCAGAAAGATAGCTTAGAGTCTCTCTGTTCATCTGAATCTATACACACAGAGAGATCAATACAAATGTAGATTATTTTCTATTGAAATAAGTTTCTAGTATTGCATTACTAGGCACCTAGTTGAACGAACATGAAATAAACTGCATACACTGATTTGGTGTTCATGTTTACTGTGCTTTTAACAGTTTAACAGCTAAACAGGGCAAAGAGATCGCTTGAAACTCTTCACACTTCACGCTCCGGCTCTGTGCATGCAAAAAACACGTTCATAGCTGTGGTCAGGGGACAAAACGATGATTTAAAAGTTCACATTTACAACACGAGCAGGCTAAAAAAAATATAAAACATTTAATAACAGCACAAAATGCTTTGAAGGAGAATTATTACCTGATGTGTGACTTGCACCACACATGTGCCATAAAATTATATTACTAGAGTTTATTGATTTACCCAACCGTCCATCCACTAGCTAACCATTTTCAACAAAAAAAACATGCTTTAGAAACTTTATTAGTCAGTGTAGTAATGATAATACATCTAATCACTGCACGTTTAGGACAGGGTTAAGAGCACGTACTCGTATTTGTTGACCATTGTGATCAGTATTAAAGACAATTTAGATGAGGACTCCTCGGCTCCTGAAGTTCTCCTCCGGACAGCCGGCGGTCAGCAGGGCTTCTGGACGGTCACGGGGTACCGCAGAGGAACGGCGATGCCCTGGTCCGGCTTCTCAAACGCACTTATCAGGTTCTTCACCTTCCTGAACAAGCGTTTGCTTTGACCCGGTGCCGTCTGCAAAACGAACGAACAAAAAATGAATGAATGAATGCGAGTAAATAAACAAACAGCAACCGAAGCATCGCAAAATTTCTGTGCAACTAGCAGATTGTTTTCTTTATTTCATCTCCATCAGATCTGAAGCATGTAGTTTCAAGATGAGATGACATCAAACTCAGACGATACAGCTGTGTGTTAGAATAAACACAATATCACCTTCAAGTACCTGGAATATCTAAAAAAATTAATATGTTTGCCTGTCGTCAGAAAATCTTGTAAATCATCTTTGTTTTTGCGCGTGACAGGGTTAAAGCTACTTTTATGCCCCACGTTTGGGATTCACTGCAGACCATTTCAAAAGAAATGCAATATTAATAAAAGGATCTATTTCCCTGCAAATGTCAGGCGCAGATGGTTTCACGAGGATGACCCGTTTGCATTTATTCTTTGATTTTATTCAATGTACACAAATAATGCAATGTGTCAGGTATAGAACAGCAGTGTGTGTGTGTGTGTGTGAGGTGTGTGTGTGTGTGTGTGTGGCTCACCTCGGCCGCCCAGGAGCCCGCCGCGTCTCTCTGGAGCCGGTACGTGTAGACGAAACCATTACACCTGCGGAGAAGATCAGACCAGCTTCAGACACACTCCACACTCCACACACTCCAGAAGATCTGGCTCTGTGACATCTCTCCAGTTTCTGAGCAGAAAGAGCTCCTTCACCTGCGTCTTCAGCGTGTCGTTCCTTTGAGCCAGAATGAGAAAAGCAGAGATTTGTGGAGGACTTACAGAACGCAGAGGCAGTAGGCTCCGGGAACGCTCTCACTGTCTCGGATCAGATAGCTGCCGTCTTTGCCCGCTTCGCACAGACGCGTCTCGCAGGTCTCTCGGCTGATGGCCCCGTGATACACAGACAGAGATTCCATTCTGCTGCATGCTTCGTTTCTCAGGCAATCATGACACGCATGTGATATTTGTCCCTCGAACAGGAAATGATGAAACGGGCAGGAAATAAGCACTTCAAAAAATAAGGCACAATTTCTGCAACAATAGCGAAAGCGTGCAAAGCGTCAGGTGAATGTTAGAGAATACAGCTCCAGATATCAGGACGCACCAGAAAAAGCTTCATCCTAACATCTCGCTAGTTTAACACCTCAGTTCAACCAGACCGATTTCTCCAAAATCACCTCAGACTCTGCACAAGGGTTTAAACTAGTCAAGCTGTTCTTGATAATGTAACAGGAGGTCAGAGGTCAGGGATCAGATGAGATGCACATCAGCTCTCTGATGAATGTTGAAGCTCGCTCTGAGAGTATTATATGTGAACAAGAAGGGAAAAGGTTGATGTATCCTGTGATAGAGCATCCCTGATACCACAGACATCCTCTCTCTCTCTCTCTCTCTCTCTCTCTCTCTCTCTCTCTCTCTCTCTCTGTGCACGCTGTTAAAAACATGATGAACACACTATCTGAAAATCAAGAGACACGGTACTGAACTGAAGTTGGTAGCACAGGGGGCTCAGCTTTGATCCCAGGTCACTAAGACAACCAGTGCATGGACGTCGAGACAGATGAGGGTGAGTGGACCGGTCAGATCACACCACCGCATCTCTTACAGCTGGACAGTGAGGTTACATGAATATTATAGATGAAGCACGGCGGCGGGGAAGCGTTTGAAGAGATCAGTGGAAGACGGATCCGATCGATGAGCCTGAAGAAGTTCTGTGTTGAAATCCCAGTCTGAGCGATCACTTGAATGATTTTATCATTTAGATTGTAGTCAAAGTGAAAGTGCTTGCAGACTGTTTTCTAGAAGGCCGTGTGTGAAGGAGAGCTCTTTCCCGTGTTTCTCCCGGCAGCGAGGCTGTGTGTGACCGATCTTATCGCTCTGTTGTGGGTTTGTAGATATGGCTGTAATATTGATTTTTGGCCTAAATGTCAGTGACAGCTCTTTAAATAAGAAGAGGATACTATAATAAGATGGTATAGGTGTATGATGCATCATTCTGAATGTTATAAATGTTCTGTTATCTCTCGTGTTGTTTGTTAGTCAGTTCACAGGCACTTTTATCTTTCCTCCTAAAAAGGATACTTTTTGCATTAAATTTATAGACATTTTCTGTGAAACGTTGCATCTTCAGAAGGGTTTATAAATGACTCCCATGTTATACATATCTTCTGTGAACTCATGATCATCTCACACTCAGCGCTTCAGCGTTGCCCTCTTGTGGGCTGCTTATGAATATTAAAAAGAGCAGTTCAACTAAAAGGAATGACACCTGCTTCAGCTTAAAAACTTTTCAAATATATACGATATTCAATTCAAGCTAAATTATATTCAACAGAGTTGAGGCAGTTCTCATGTTGAAGTCATTACTGGTAAAATAATTCTGAGCTGAAGTAATAATAATAACTATAAAGATCTGTTTATTACTTCCTTGTTACATGTAATAAATATTAAGTATGATTACATGCAAGCCGCACTCATTCCGAAGGTTAATAAAAGTATGGAGTGTGTAAAATCTGATCTCGTAAAAACAAATGCATCTCACAAAAACCCAGCACAATGTGTTTTATGTAAAGAAGCCTAAGCGACGCAGATCCGCTGTGTTTAATATCACTTTATTAACCAGTGTTCTGCTGTCGAGCTCGATCATATTCAAACATACAAATAATTTCACTCTAGTGGAACATCATGACTGCGGCTAACGCTCGTTTCTGACGTGAGAGAGCGATGCTTTGGGCTCTTCTGTGTGGCCTTGTGAAACCTGTATGCAGGCGTTTAAATTAAAACTTCATTTTCACTCTTTACTTGAAAACGTAGCACATCATTACAGCTGACAAAATGTAAATTCATACTAAACATTCATAAGAAAGGAACTAAGGAAGTGCATTATCACCGAACACCGATAGATTAGATTATATAGTCACGAGTTAATCACGTGAGCTCACATCCTACAAACACATCCCGTGTTCTCCGAGGAACCTGGTGGAGAACCAAGACGAGGTTCAGTGGCCTTGGTGTCCAGTAGAAATGATTTCTTCTAGCTCCTGGACCTGTCTGAACCAGTGCTGTCAGCGGATCAGTCACCACTGAACGCCGTGTTCATTTATTATGAATATATAAATACACACATATACAGTACACGCGGAAAGTATTTACACGTATGTACATCTCTGTATTAGTTCTCATATACTTAATGTTATAAATATATTTAATATGTAAACATATGTTTTGTTCTGAAATATAAACATGCACGTGTGTGTATCTATATATACATAACAGCATACATGTTGAGTCCCGACTGATCTCCAGACAGCACCGATAAACAGCCGCTCGCTCTTCTCCAGTCACTACGATAATAAATAGTATAGTATTTAGTGTAGCTATTACAAATCAACGACAACGACAACGACACCAACAGAAAAACATCAAATCCAGAGCGTGTGGATGTTTGGGTGTGCTTACTACAGAGTGTTCATGGAATCATTTAATACAATCAAAAATAAGCCCCTTTGGAGGCGAATTCAAAAATCTACTTGACCTTTTATAGACATACAAAAACATCTCTATTTATCATATGAAATGAGTTCAGTGAGTATACAGCGACCGAGGAGGTTCTTCTTCACTAACTCTAGGAATAATGCTGTTTTCAAAGTCCTCTCCGTCAGTCAGAAAGCAATACCCTGTTTGGTCTCTGAGTCGAGGAGCACCACGCGGCGCTCAGTGATTGTCAGTGATGTCCAGATGATTGTGAATGCACTCCAGCAGACTACTTTTTGCCGTTCTTTAGCGACGCCAGCTTATTGAAGTTCTGCCAGAAAGGAGACGGTCCTGATTTGGAGACGTGGAAGTCGACTAGGTCTGAGTGCAGAGGGTCGTCGTGGAGCGAGGGGTCCGCCGGGGACACGCACCTGCTCTGGCTCACACCTGTCCCATCAGAAGACAGAGACGGAGAGGTTTGAGACGGGACAGACGGGGCAGACGCCGTCGATGCTCGAAGCAACAGAACCAGTGCAGAGCTGTGATGAATCATGCGTCGCACCACTCTCCCGCCATCATAGCACAGTTAATACAGAGCCCCCGAAACACTGAGTGCGTTTAGATGCAAGCTAGACGCTTGTTTTGAGTCCGAATACTCTCCGGGGGCCTCCATGTATATCGTACGTGACTGTAGTAACTATGATATTCTGGCAGATGATAATCAAGTATGAGCTGTGGTCATACATAGCATGATTCTAAGCGTTACAAAACATGTTTGGGTGGTTTTTTTTTTCCAACTACATGATATAAGCCAAACCAATACAAATATAAAAAGATATACAGATATAATTAGGCAGATTTCTAGCAACAAAAAAAAAAAGTCCCATGGCATTTTGAAACGCAATCTGTTTTTATGCTTCAGTTTTCTGAAGGGATCGTAACTCAGTCAACCTTTACTCACACACAGGAAATAGAATTAACTGAATAGAATTAAATTAACATTAACAGCCTCTGTCTGATAGCTTGCTTTATACTGTGATTGAAAATCAAATACAATGTAATCAGTAATAATAATAATAACGGGCATAACTCGTTCACACACTTTGTAAACCTGAAATGATTCATCTCTCAGGTGTTCACGAAATTCTCTGAACTTATATTATTGATAGATACTGTTATTATTATTATTAAGTATAATCTTTCAGAGACACAATCACCAGTAAAGTAATAAATAATGCCATTGAATCATTTCTGGAAAGACTATAGCGGTGTGAGTAAATACTGACGAGTAAGGATCGAATCAACAGTCCTGTGGAAGATCTAGAGATCATAGAGTCTGATTCGACTGATTGCGGAATAATAGCTTTATTATAGTTGCATTTCAAATTCACTGCCATGGCATTTAGTAGAAAAACTAATTCTACTTCGTGAGAATACCTTTATCATTTTCATACCATGTCCATATAAAATGTCCCTCTTTCTCAAGATGATATCTATCAATGAATCTGCAAATTCAAGAACATACTTCACCGTTTGTCAGCGAAGCGTCGAGGATTCACAACATATATAATAACCCATAATACAAATCAAATGTACATTCACTGCATCTTGGTGAAAAATAAACACAATCAGCTGAAAGCAGATATTAAGGGGCCGAGCACAAAAACAGGAGGTGCACCGCATGAAAGTTTAATGTAATGCAGCAAATATTAGGAGGAATGGAGCAGAAGAACTTCTAGGCTGTGACCAACAGGTGGTGCTGTTCCAGCAAAAAGAAGAAATGACTACAGGAGCCACTCGTCCAGTCTCATGAGGCTCATTCACTAATAAAAGCAGTTTGCTGATCTGAGTTATCAGGCAGAGAGGTATAGAGTAGAGTGAGCACCGTCTGGTTATGACTGTGTCACCATCAAAACATTCACGGCGTGTTTTCGGTCCACACAGATCAAAGCATTGTGGTCGAAAACCTCAGGCTCCAAAAGAGACTCTGTGCAGCTCCTCCAGAGCTCGGCCCCTAAACACACACTGCATCTTCATCTGAACACTTCACTAGATCTACACGTCAACATCAGTCAGCACCAAAGGGTCTTTTCATTGTTGCTTGAATATGTATATGATTTACTCCGATTTCTCCCTCATTGAAGAGGGTTCATGACTCTTTAAACGTGGTATAACCCTGAAGCGCACGACGTACCTGAAGAACAGCGGAGTTTAAAGAAGTCATGAAAGCTACTGCTCCTTCATCTCATGACATGTACTGTAAGAGCACGAAAAGGAGCATTTATTCCTTTAGGCTTCATGAAAAACAAGTGTGTTCAAAATTCAGCATTTTATTAATAATGAGAAATGTTCGGTTGTTTTGATTCGGAATATTCAGTTGAATTCTGATTAAGATGATCGCTTCAGATCAGTTTCTCAGCGAGTCTTCTGTCATTTACAGCAGTCTGTGTTTCACTGCTTAAAGAAACAGCATTTCATGACTCCTTCCATCACGTCAGAGCTGTTGTGTGTATTTGACCAGGATCGAGGAAGGACTGGGTAACTCAGTCATAGCCCCGAACGCTGTACGAGAAGACGTTTACTGAAGTAAAGCAACAATGAGAAGACAGGACTCAAAATAGAAAAATGTTGAATTCACCTGGTATCGCTTTGTTGCCTCACCTTTCTGTTTGGCCACTTTACGCACCGTCATGGCCGCCTGCCGTTTCTGGTATTCAGAGATCTCAAAGCCTGAACACAACCAACAGAAGATCAGTCCTGCAGGGAGGCTCATTTTTTGCAGAATGATTGTGTACAAAATGCAGAAAAACTGTGTTTACGGCCCAATACTCTACATTTGAGAGTCTAAAACCCTAATTTACCAACAAGCACAGTTGAATGTAGAGTGTTTTGTAGTGCTTTAACACACTGACAACCACCAAGATAACGGAGGAAACCACGTGAAGACGCAGCTTCTCCACAACAAGAGGAATACACTAATACACTCTTAAGACCAGGGGAAACCTCACAAGTAGTCATATTTCACGCCGGTGGATCGTAACCAGGATGTAAGTACTGCTTCAAAATGACAAAAGAAGAAACAGCACCAAGAGACAGAAAACAGAAAACAGGCAATTTCATTTGAACTCCAAAGGGCCGTTCGTCGGCTGATCAAAAGTTTAAGACCATAGGCTTAAAAAGTTCAAATCTGCACAAAAACATCGTTCTTCGGGCAGGAACGCTGTCTCTCAGTCTCTGAGAGTGTCAGGAATCACCAGCGTGATGAGTACTTGTCCCGCTCCTCCTGGTCAGAAGTGTGTATGTAGAAGGTGCACACAAACACTAGACCGCAGCGTGGGACACACACCACACTGAACCGTGTGCAGAACCGGCACCTAATGGATGAACTAGGTATTACAGTCCAAAAACTACCGGAGAGGGGGTTTTCACCCTCCTTCTCAGACTTGGAGAAAAAAGTGCACTTGATGATGAATGAAACGAAATACGGGGTGTTTTCTGGCAGCCTGCGGAGCTGAAACCAGGTAAAAACACAGCAAGCACTGCTTTGTAGATAAACAAGTATGTTAACTTGGCACGTTTCTTAAATATCTGAAAACATACTATAGTATTTGTATGCTTTAGTAAGAGTCAAAAACAGCAAAAGATGTAACAAAGCCCAAATATACAAAAACCAAACATTAAATATACAAAACGTAAGATTAAAAGGAAACGTCTGATTAGATATTTTACAGTTAGTACGGGAACTTACTGTTAACCTAACAGACTTTTTTCAGTACCGTTTTCACGCCATTCTTACGGTGTGAGGATAGAAAAGCTGGCCCCGGGGACATACGGAGACGGATGAGGTCGGGACTTACCGATTTTCTCGTCCTCCTGGACCATCTTGCGCTCCTCGTGGAAAGCCCTGAGCCAGCGGATCTTCTCCTCGGGCTTCTTGGCCAGGAAGATGTGGATCTCCTCGCTGTCTCTGTTGTGCAGCTTGAAGGCGTTCTTCACGCTGACGTTAAAGTCGTCGTCCCGTCCATCGATGGCATCTCTCACCGTGTAGCGGTCCATGTCAATGCGCCCTTTGTAGTAAAGAATGTCCCGGCGGATCATGTCCTGAGGAGAGACGCAGAGAGCCTCACAATCACTTCAGATTACTGAAATAATTACTCTCTCAGCACATTATTACTCCTTTCTAAATCCTGACCAGTTAATGGCATATTCTTTTAATTATAATAATTCTCACTATTACTTATTAACCAGCATCACTGCTTAATAATACCTAGTCAAGTAGTGGTTAATTTAAGAAGGAGTAAGGATTTAGAATAAGGTCTTGCAGAATAAGACATTGATATGTCAATATCTCAGTAATATTCATGCTAATAAACAACTAGTTAAAACTAAAATGTTAGTAACTTTCTTACTAATTCACCACGATATTTAAAGTGAGAAGGATATATAAAAGTATGCATTTTGAACATTAAAAGTGTTTATTTACTAACCCACCGTACAAGATATTATCTCTGAGGATTATTCAAATACTATTTATTGTTAAATATCTTTGTGCTTTCCTTCCTGCACCACACCGTGTTAACAGCATCAGTACTGTGTGTATGAGAGTATAGTGAGTATTAGTGTGTGGATTTTTATTTATCTGCCGTCTGATCTGTAACGGTCACACAATAATTATTCCAGCTGCTGTGAGAATAGACTGTAATTAAACATTACATTTTTTAACCCAAAAAAAGTTACGGATGGCTGCTTTAAATGAGATGAGAAGTCACCGTGATTAAATGAGTGTGTGTGTAAACGAGCGGAGCGACACGTCTCAAAAAGAGGAGAAATATCTGGATTTAGAAACTGATTTGATTTGTACACACACACACACACACACTCACACACACTCACACACACACTCTCTCACACACACACACACACACACACACACACACACACACACACACACACACACACACACACACACACACACACACACACACAACCACTGTGTAAATCATTATCTTTCTACGACAATCTGAAAGTGTATAATTGAGTTAATGTAAAAACTGCATTATGTGCAATTTACATGTTTGCATACATTTTTTTCTTTAGAGACTATAAAACGAGGCAGATTTGAATCCCCAAATGTTCATTATAATTGAACTTATTTAAAGAAAGAGCAATTTGTTCAGTAACTAAAATTAAAATCAAATAATATTAATTTATGTGTAGTTTTTTTCCTCCTGTTGTACAGAAATCATACCGAAATATCTTTGATATGATTCTAATTAACCGTCAGGTTTTGAGATTCAAGTCCAACAATGTTAAGCAAGGAATGCTTTTAATACGGTTTAGGAAGATTCGTATGATCAGTGCTCTCAGTTTATCCTTCAGCTGAACATCTCATACCCCTTTCTGAAGAAAACATGCCGTGGAAAGATCATGTACCTTTTTGCACAGGACCAGCTGATGATCAAACAGAAAGAAGACTCTCTGCTGGCTGCGTCCATACGGCTGATAGATCCACGACATCTCGCCCGTGTAGATCAGCTCTGAGCTTCTGTCCAGAATATCATCACCCTAACCAGAACAAAAACACTCGGGAGTCTGGACAACCTACGGGAGCTTTCACAGCTACATGATTAAACAGACAGACATAACCTAATATAATAACAAATATTAGACATTATGTGTAGGATTCCCGAATGAAGGTCAGTGTGAAGATCTCTCTGACTGTATGTGACAGAAACACACCTCCCAGTCCAGCACCGACGCCTGCCACTGAGCGATCTTGTCGATGTTCTCCAGTCTTCTTTTGCGCTCGTTGATTTGCTGAGTGACGTTCCTCATGACAGCGAGAGCTGCTGCCACATAACGGTAATCACTGCCAGAAAACACCGACTGTTAATACATACAGACATATCGACAACAACATGTGGCCCTAACGTAGACATCCCGACAGAATCAATCACTCTAGAGTAGATGATTTCTTTTGATAACGAGCAAAATACGTTTGCTTCGTAAACCAGACGGATTAATTAAAAATGTAATTTCCTTCTCTGCCAGCAGGAGGCGCTTTGAGCAGGTTAGCACGGTAACGGTAACACCCACCTCTCGGGTTGATTTAAAACGTGCTCATGTTTATTCTACAAAGCCTTTTGGAAAATCGGTCGGTTTTGATATCATGGGAGATGGCCACAAATAAATAAATGCATGGGAAACACATCCCAACAGAACAATAACCTGAGACCAACTTCATTACTCATCATTAGCTGCGTCTGTAGCCGACGGCTCTGACCGGACCGATAAACACACACACACACCGGAGGTTAACTTAGGGCCAGGCACGTGTGCCCCATGAAACATCTACACACACACACACACACATGTTTTCTGCATGCGTGTGGGTTACCTGTGGTCCTGTGCTGTGTACTTGAGCAGCTCGGCCAGCTGGAGAGGATACTTGCAGATCTTCTGCACCGGGGTCAGGAGGAATCCGTCGATGGCGATGTCGATCATCTGCTGGAGCAGGCGGCAGGCCTCGAAGAAGTGCTGATAGCGGCCGTCCTTCATCAGCTTGGACAGCTCCATGCAGGCGTCCAGGTGGTTGTTGCAGTACTCAGAATAGATCCAGAAACCATCTTGCTGTGGGGCAGACGGGCAGAACTTAATCAAACAAATGTCTTTCAGGGATTTCAGTACAGCTGAAACCTCATCGATACACGACCGCTACAGACATTTTACAGATTTATTCAGTTGTATCTCTATTCAAGTAATATGAATATGAGTAACGATAAAATAAAGTGTTACAGAAAAAGTTACCTTCATGCCTGGTTCTGTGATCCAGGCTCCTAAATGTATTTTAAGGTTTGCAGGAATCAGTTCAAACATTTGAAACCTTTAAGGAGTATGTAGTTACTCACATGTTCCAGAAAACACGGCCCAATTTCACTGAGATGGGGCTCCTCGATGTTGTACTGTTTCTCCAAATCCCGCACGAATCCCATTTGAAATCTGTAGATATCCTCGATGTTCCCAAAAATCACTTTCAGCTGGTCGTCACTGAACATGTCAATCCTCTTTCGGCACTGCCTCAAGTATCCCTGCAGACACAAACACCATCACCAGTCACTAACCGTTCAACCTTCAAAGAGTTCATGAAGACACAGCAAAATAATGCCTTGAGCGACTGAGTCTTCTGAAGAGACACGGTCACTTCATATGATGCACTGATTTCCGTTCGGTTTTTCACATAAACACTGATCAACGCGCTCTCATAAAGCTCATCAAATATGGCAAACTGAAGACAACCAATGAGGTTTATCTTGCACGCCAAACACTATAACATATGCGTTAATCAATGTTTAGATGTGAAATGAAAGCCTCCAGTAAATCTCTCAGGATTCCCTAGAGATGTCTTTATTTGTGCGCTGAAGCAGTACCTCACAGATGTCCTTCAGGTGTTTGATGTAGTGGCGCTCCGTGCTCATGATCTCGTTGATGACGTTGGCCCTCATCTGGTCTCGGTTCTGCAGGGGTTGACCGATGCACAGGCAGCCGTTGCCGGGGTCGCTGTGTCCGTTCTGCACCTCGCCAGCACCCTCGGACGACTCTGTGCCCGCATTTTCCTGGTTAACCCACAGCTAACGGCAGACAAAGAAAGGCACACAGCTACATTACATCTCCAAGCTGTGAGATCTGCAGAGTGGAACAGGTCTGAGCCCTAAATCTCACTGGGGTGAAGATGTTTACCCACTGACTAAAGTTGTTGTTTTTAGAGAAGCCCATGCATTTAAAGATTCCATAGTTACAAAAATACTACTTCATTTCTCTACAGACTTCCAACATCGGCTGTTCTTTAACCATTTTTTGGACTGGACATGTGTGTTATTCCAAACAAATGATGAGCTGCAGTCTTGATCTCATGGCCTTTGGAAATAAGTCACAAAATCTGCCTTTCAGTTTCAGTTTATGGTTTCAGACAAGAATGCATTGTGCTGCAAGATGGCACAGAAGATATTTATATTAGGTGGGCTATGTACTTACATTTAAATTAATTTTACATTGCACTTGTATGTGACCCTGGAGAACAAAAACAGTCATATGAGATGTCTTTTTTAATTGGAAAAAGCTGAATAGATAAGCTATGTGACTTAACTATTTAAATATTTAGAATCTGAGGGTGCACGAAAAATGTAATTTTAATAAAATTGTCTTTAAAGTTGTCTTAATCAAGTCCTCAGCAATGCATATTACTTATCAACAATTACATTTTGAAATGTAAAATAATATCTTCATGAAACATGATCTTTACTAAAACATCCCAATGATTTTTGGCATAAAAAATATATATATATAATTTTGACCTATACAATGTGTTGTTGTCTGTTGCTTTAAACATACCTGTGCTGCTCATTACTGCTGTTGTGCTCCAGGCTCACATGTTTTAAAAATGCCTGCATGTAATTACATCTGTAATAAATGTTTGTTATTATAATTACACTGTTGACCGATCGCTTACACCTTAACCCACCCTTAAACCTACCCGTACACCAAACCTGTCTCTAACCGTACCCGTATACACCTCAATAGAGGCAGAAGGGTCTTAAAACACTATATGAAACACAGTTGACCACCACAAGTATATTGCACTTATTTTTTGATGTAAGTACATAGTAGTTAAAGTAATATAAATTGGGCAGAAGATGCTTCTGAAGTGGCATATGTGCAGACTTTTTGTTTTAATGGGGAAAATAAATCTAATGGTGGCATAAATCTACTTCCATAGGACTCTCAATCTTGGCAAACTTCTTGAGTGTGGGTTTTTTGTTCTTAAATACACTGAATACACAGAAACAACATGCTCTTTTTGATGTAACTGATATTATTATAGAGTAAATACAAAAGCCCTGTGGTGCTGTATTGGTTTGTACAAAGAAGTAAAAAAAAACACGTTACAGAGTAGAAAAACATGTATGAAAATCGTCTGATAGCACCGTGCTTTTGTTTTTGGTGTAAAAATAAAAGATGGGAAAAGATCAGAAACACTGAAATAAAAATGTATTGTGAAGAGAATCATTTTATTGATTTCTGACGTGTGGAGCTTTGGGGTTTGGTCTCGGCGTGGGTTTGGAGGGTTCGCCATTTCATTTCAGCTCTGTCCTGTCAGGAAGCGTCAAAAACCACAGTCCTTGATCAAAAGGCAACTTAACAAGCTTTGAAAGTCCATCTAGAATGATTACACACACTCATTGCCAATTCAAATCTAGGCATCTACAGAGATGCAAACATAAAATGGGATGCTGCCCTGCGAAAACGAGAAGATGGTTCTGAATGCAAAGCAGAAACTACTACTAACATCTACTTCAACACTCGGAGGCTATTACAACACGCATCCAAAGCAGCGCATGTAATGAACAAACATATCGGATGCCCATCTACTTGAAAAGCTATGAAGCGCACTAAGAGCGTGATTTCGTTTGGATGCTTTGAATGCTTTGTGAGACGGCTGTGTTGACAAAATCAGCAGCACTTGATGAGATTTGAGGAGCTGGGAACGCACCTTTGCTGTTGTGTTATGGAACCTTGGAGTTGCTATAGGGTTGATATAGAAAACTGGTTTTGTGTAAGGTTGAGGAGGGTGGGGATCAACCTTTGGAAAGAATGACAGAAATACACTTGGTTTTAATTCTCTCTTGCTGTGGAAGAATAGAAATGGAACAGTGAGATGGAAGAGGCTTGGCAACACTGATTCAACACTGACTGCGCTCTTTTCCACGTTTTCCACGTCCACTTCTTCACTTCAGACCTTGAGCCGCATCACAATTTGACAACAAGGTCACGCACTCAATTCCCAGAGGGCCACAGCTCCGTAGATTAGCTCCAAACCCAATCAAACTCACCAGATCCGGCTAATCGCTAGACACCTCCAAGCAGGAGTGAAGTCCACAGAGCCGTGGTCCTCCAGGAGCTGAGTTTGGGACCTGTGATCTAGGAGCTTATCAGATGAGATGAGAGAGCTGATGAAAGACGTACCCTCACGAAGCTGGCGGGGAACCAGCCCTCCTCGTCATCCATCTGACCCCACCACCAGTCTTTATTGGAGGCGTCCAGGACCTTGATGACGTCCCCGGCCTTGAAGGCCAGCTCCCTCTCGGCCATGGTCACGTGATCCCATACCGCCTCGGCGCTGACCACTGAGCCGCCGCTGATCAGCTGCAGAACAACACAGAGGTCAGAAAACCTGCCGTTCAAGACGCAGTTCTTTTGATTGTCGTTCTTTTATTCTTATATGACTTTCTGGAATCAGACAAATACGACGTTTGAGAAAAATCATGTTAACGTTTTCAAAAGATTCATATTCCAAAGCATTTCTATCGGGCTATTTCTTTTCAGCGACTGTTACTGTAACAGTGGTCAAACGTAGCCCCTCCTTGTGGGCGGGCTCAACGCTGCCAGAAGCCACGCCCCCTGGGCCTGACATGTTAGCTGTCAGAACTCAAACTGCACAGCATCATGAGACAGCGGCTGAATACTGTGTTTTTTGCTAATATGAATGAACAGCAGCAAGTTGTTTTTGCATCAAGACAACTTAGTGGTGCTTCCTGATCTTTAGACACAGATGACACACTACAGGCCAAAGTATATAATATGCACTTCCGCGGAGTAGATAAAGCACAAAGGTGAGTGTAGCATTGCAGCGAAAAGCTTATCTTCGTGAGGACCATCAGCACTGTCTCCCTTATCTAAAACTCATCACGCAAATAACTAATCGTGAAAGGTGCTGACTCCACAGCATTATATTTCCATCCACTCTATTTACAACACTTTGTGTGCAGGTCGTATGTTAATGACAGCCTCACAAAAATACAGCTAAAATCATGCTGTTGTGTCGTGGGACACAGAACGTGAACTAAGAACTGTGGTCTTCGGTAACAGAGAAACGGAGATGGGATCACGAAAAAGATGAAAGTTGATTGTGATATAAATAAAAGACTGACAGGATTGGGTGAACAGGCTATATTTCAATATGTTTCATTTATTGTTCACAGGCCCTGTGACTTTAAATTTCATATGATCAAACAAATGAGTCATAGAAGCATACAAAAAAACCCCATAAGATCAAAAAGAGCCTCGATCACGTGTTCCTGCAGTGATTCACAGGATTATTTATAATCATGCAATACATTTATTTCTAGTCCTTGTCATGAAAACCATGGTCACACTGGACTCTGAGCACAAGAACGCTAGGGTTTTTTTCATTCATTTTAATTTTATATGTAATGTAAAATTGTAATCTACCTCATTTTACTGCAGCGATGCAATCCTGCAGATTTAATATGCGTGTGTTCCTTGAGTTCACAGCAATCTTAAAGTCTTCACATTATATGAGTTTGCAGGTAAAGGGTTACGCATTTAAACCCTGGAAACTAGCCTGGGCTTGAGGTCCTGTCTCTCACATTCACATGCATATGAATGAAATGTAGTGCGACAGCCCTTAAGAGTGTATTTAAAATGTATTTTGTTTTAACAGTTTTCCAGAAAATGAAAGCCAAAGGTGGGCCTGACATCAGAAAAAAACGGCATGGGAACTAGACCTCCATCTTGGATCTGACGAGATCTCTTTAAAGCAGACGGTTGGTATTTCTTTTCTAAATAGAGGCGCTCATATGATGATTTCCCTACTAAGACATGTTCCTTGATCAACATTTTTTCTTAACATTATTGTCCAAAACATAGACCTATCCACACATCTAACCCTATCCATAATGTATCCCTACAATCAGAGGAAACGTAGAAGTAGGGTGTAGAAGCAGCTAACACAGTTTGGAAGGCTAACCTTCACATTTCCTGTGAACCTGCCCTTCAATTCTGATTGGTTGATTGGGATCAACAAGGGTGCAGCTGCTGAAATCCCCATCACCCGTGAAATAAAGAGTCAAACACTAAGTAAGAGGCTCTGACGGTGCGTTGGTGCAGTGGTGCTCCTCAGAGAGCGGCGTCTTCAGCAGCGTGTGTTTCTTCCCTCAGATCACAAACACGCCCTCCGTTCTCCTTCGCTTCATGTTTCGAGAAGCCTATACATCACTATCATTTTCTGCATGATTACGGCAAGAAATATCCTCTTGAGCACCTTCAGACCGTTCCGTTAATAATGCAGAACAACTCTGCGCACAGATCATAATATTAGGACACCTTGAAGTCGTCTCTCATTACAGAGTCCTGGGGTTCTGTGAATGGAATGGAATTATCGTTACGTAACCGACCGCTGTTCCCCTCATGTTTCTGCATACAGCGTGCCTTGAGTAGAACGGCAAGTGCGTATGAAAACACAAAGATGTCAAAACTCAAAAGAAGAACAAGAAACACTCGTCCTCTATTTGTCATTTCATATCAGTGTGCTCTGCTTGCTGTGAGACCCGTGGGACTTTCTTATCTTTTTAGAAGAAATACGCCTTGTTAATAAAGTTCTATAAACTCCTAAAGGGACTCACCGCTTTAACATCGAAGTAGAACGACAATGAGGAACTTATAACATCAGTAAGTGTGAAGGTAGGATAACATTAGCCCAAACGCCAGCATCTTCACTGAAGAGATTACGTAACAGACTCGGGTCCTGAGAGCGAGGGCCAATCAAAGACACCAGAGACAGGTTTGCACACACAAACACATGCTCCTCAACATCTAAACATATGACACACGGCTGAGAATGAACCATCCAGACTCTGAATAAAGCCCTTAGTAAAGCAGCTGATGTTTAGACAGTAATGATGTGGAAACAGCTAATTTTGTATTTGCCACACCACGTGTGCCGGCATGTGATCAAACACACAATATCAGATGCTATCCGACCATAGATGCATAACCATTCAGTTCTATTCTCACGTCGTGAAAAGACTGGGATCTAAAGAAGCATTGCGATTTGCATCTGCAGCAGATGCACGGTATTTTGCATCCCTTTCCGTTCATAACCTGTTCATAAATCTCTTATCAGACTGTTTTTACCGTGATTCCAGCACAATTCTACTCTTACTGCATGCAGTTTCATATGTTACGGCTCCAGAGCATTGGCCATGAATATTAATTCACCAGCATTTCTAAATGGACGGCCATAAATCCTCCGCACGATACGCACAAACACAACACCTTATGATACGCGTTCAAAAAGCCGTGGAATCGTTTCAAAATCAGCTTATATAACGCCATGAGACTGGAGGATGACGGCGGAGGACACACACACACACACACACACACACTTGGAGATGTGTATTTTACCATATCGTCCGCAGTAAAGAGCAGAAGCACAGAAAGGAAGAATCACAGATCTCCGCGTCCGTTCGCGTGCGCGTCAGTCATGCCGGGGCCCCTTCAGCTGGAGCCCATGAAGAAGATGAGGATCACGTTGACCAGCAGCAGAATGGCGATAACAGTGAACACCGCCACCGTTTGCACGTCCAAGGTCATGCTGCAGCGCTGCGAGGTGCGCGACGCCGCGAGCGGAACACCGCGTCCAGCCTCGAACCCCGGCCAGCCTGGCGCCCGCTGAGGCCGTGTTGCTAGGCAGCTCGCTGGCTTCTGAGGTACAGCTCCGAGACGTGTAAGACAAGACGCGCATAAACACGCCTCATCCTCACCATCATCTTCATCGGCATCAGAAGAGCGGCGCGGAGGAGCGCGGTTCAGGGGCGTGTCCCACGGCGCTCCGCCAATCAGAGGCGGCTGCGCGACGTTCCTCCCTCACCATGGAAACACTGTCATTAACTTCAACAAACGTTCTCGCGCTGTTACATAAGAACCTGTGCCTTTACAGTAACGTTAATTAACAATAAACGCTCGTTATTAATCTTTGCTTACGTTAGTTAATAAAAACAGTGGTTTATTGTTTGTCGGTGTCACTTGAGCGTGCACAAACCAATGCGTTAGATGAATAAACGTTCAGAAGTAGTAGTTCATGTAAAGTGTTGCCAGCTAAACGTATGAAGTCTACTATAACATCTTATAATTAGCCTACACCAAGATCAATCTTTTTATCGTCAAATGTCAGTACTTAGTATCTCATAATATTCTTGTTGGCTAACTGGCCACAACAATGAAATGGCGATCATTTTTACCACTGTTTGCTCATTTTTTGCAGTCATTTCAATATGAATCCAATCCGCTGGGAATTAAATAACAGACCTGTTTTTCTAGGTCCTCCTGGCCTGCTGAAAAAACTCTCAATTCTAGGCGTTTCTGAGGCAAATACCATTACAATCAGCTTTTAATTAATAAAACCATTAAATGATTTCATGTAGTGTGTTTTCATTAGGATTTAATAAACGCCACCAGCATCAGCAGTATACATAGAGACCAGTACAGCTTCATTAAAACCTGTCTATTGTTTTTTCAGCAGGCTTTCAAGATTATCGATGCAGAAAATCAGCTCTGTGACCAACACAGGTTTATGATTCATACACGATTTTTAATCACGACACACGACTTTGATGAATTTTGAAGCCTAAATGCAATCAGCAGAAGCACAGGCTCTAAATGAAGCACACATTGCTTTAAGGTCACCGCTGCTTTCTGTCCTTATCTCCAAACACTTCCCTGACGTTTAGTTTGCACAGGTTCAGGTTCAGGTACACTCCAGAGCTACTCTTACTTAAAGGTCCTTTGCGTAGTACGAGGTTTCATTTAAAGACAAAAAGAAAATCAGTTAAATAACCTTCAACATCATGACAATAACTAAATGTTCGGAAAACTCTCTCTTTCATAATAAGTCGGATATTTAACTCTTGTGCACCCTTTTAGTTTTTTCTTCTTTGGGATAATTTTGCCTGTTTTACTGCTAGCTGCGTATATTTCAGCTCAGGTGTGTGTTTTTACCGGAACTGTAATATTCCCCGCTCATTTCCCTCAATACATCTATTTTGCGATATAGGTGCAAAAAAAAAGAAAAACTCAAAAATGTCTTCTTTGAAACACGTTATGATTTTAATCGTAGGGCCATTGAAGGACACAACGACACATGAGCCAGAGTTAGGAGGCTTTCAGCGGCAAGGCTTCAAAATCCACATGGTGACTATTTCTGCTCTTTCTGCCCAAACAAATATTTACCAAAAACTCTTTTCTTGAGACGTCATTCTCAAATGTGAACTTGTTTAGATGTATGGCTTTGCTTTTCCAGCAGGTTTAGAGTTCATGTTCCATAAAATATATATTTTATATAAAATGTTGTTAATAAATTATTTTCATAAACTTTTGGTTTCACTTTTTAAACTTTTTTTGCTTCAAAAATAATCTGCCATGTGTCTTCTTTAAAATGAGAGCAAACCTAACTCAAATTTATTTGACCGCTTTTTGACTTTGACTATGGACCTATGTGTAACTTTATTAACTAGATTCACAAGGGTTCAGTCATTTCTATAAACATGCCTTCTTACTTGTGTGCATCTTAAGACGACACAAAGGCACTGACATGTTTTAAGATCAGTCCGTGCGAGTTTCTTTAGTCCAGGACTAGGCTAATCTTTGTCTGTGTGTGTAACTGTCTACAACCAAGTAATAGTCGAGATGCACAACACATTTAAAGCCCTTCCTCTTTATGATACGTTCATAGACAAGAGAAATACTCACACACCTTACAGTATGTCTTTGCACGCAGCTATAAATGTGTTCACACAGCACAGCACACGGCAAACAGTTATTTGTGTCTTGAGATTATTCTGATGAAATGTCTGAAGTATAATGCATTGAACGAGCTTTTGTCTTGTGATGCAGGGCAGACGGTTATATAACTGACACTGATTCCCGTACGGCTCGATTACACCCATCCTGACATTTACACAACAAAGGTCACATCTGAAATTCAAACAGACACAAACAGTTTCATGAATACAGAATTATTATATGATTTAAGGAGCTATGCACAAGACACAGCTCATTTAAAATATATATATATATATATATATATATAATCGATGTGAAGTCAAACTGAAAACCATCTTTAATTGTTTTGAGCCTACTTTATCATTTACTTTTAATGCAAGCTTGGGATCAGTTTTATCAAAACCAATCACTGTTTGGGGGAACCACTGAAACCCAATCATATAGCACTTCCATTGTCTTTGGATGAAAACATCCGCTAAGGCACTGAATTGATATGTAAGTATAATATCTGTTGGCCAGTCGGTCTGTATGAATGAAGCACATAAATAATGAGTATTCACAGAGCAGTTCAGTCTCTTCACTGTCCAAACAAGCTGAGAGTCTTCTTCTAGTCTCTATGGTGGTTGGCATATAACAAAACATGCATTTTAGTGTCCTTTAACTAAGCTCCTCGAGGTCCTGTATAATAGGGAGCTCTGGAAACTCCTGTAATTCGGATGGCCCACACATTAGTAGTATTATTTCAAGGTTGTCCTATTCTTGAACAGACGGCACTGTATTAATCAGTATATAAAATGTGCTGAAAACATTGACAGATATTGCATTTCATTCAGATGTCTGTGATGGAGTGTGCATGAAGAAGAACACACCCGCTGGTCTCATTGGCGTCACGTTCTGATTGCTTTAAGGTGTTTCTTCTTAGTCATCAGTCCACGTTTATACATCAGCTAAAAAAGTATTGAACTCGTCACCATTTCCCAGTAAATATATTTTTAAAGGAGCTATTGACATTAAATGTTCCCAAATAACTCATACACACAAAGAAAACAAAGCCAGCAAAGACCTGAGTAATAAAAAGCACTGAACTGCTGAAATGTATTTAGTTCTTTGTACAGAAGCTTCAAGACTCCTTCTGTCTCACGCATTGATCAGCTGGGATGTTTGCTCTTTCTTCCAATCTATGACCTTTAGCTCTTATTTTCTGTTAGATTCTGGTCAGGTGATGGCTGGTCTTTATTTTCTCTCTCTGAAACAATCCAGAGTTTAATTATGAGTCCAGACATTGTGTTTCTCTCATGTTTTCTTGTGTTCCTGGTTATTAGTTTATTTACTAAACCTCCAGCACTTCTCTTGCTCCAGCACACTGCATGTATGATTTTTACATCAAAAGGAGTCATAATGTGGACATACATGGCCTTTTTATACCCTGTTTTTGACCTTAACATTTCGGTGGACATATGAGTGGACCGAACACGATTAAATTAAGTTAGGACAAAATGTGCAGAAGCTGTGTTGCTGTAGCTGATTTTAAGTTAGTAAATGGAGCATGGAATTTTGGATTCGTGTTAAAAGGCCTTTTATGAGAACAGAGCAGCAACAGAACGAGATCATACATCACTGGGGATGATAGTAAAGTTATATTTAACGCTCTTGCTGTGAACGGGTCTTAAGTCATGTAGGCATACATTTTGAGGAAACAACAGCAGACGGGACAAAATGTTGACGAACAAAGGAAAACAATGACACTTCCTGTCTGAGAGCTTGTGCGTAACAGCAGCCGCTCACCTTTGAATCTGTAGTAAACACTCCGACCAGGAAACAGAGGCCACGCTAAAACAAGATTTATATCTTCTCACATGCCTCCAGGGTTTGTCCTAGAACTTAGTAGAAAACTCCACAATTTAGATGACTGGCTCAAGGTCATGTTGAGCATCAGCCCTATCCAGCACCCATATGAGAACGAGAAATGTTTCTGCTCTGATAGAAACAGTTTAACAGAGCAGGATTGACCTAGCGTCTGATTAACAGCCCATCATCGTTATCATCATCATCATCATAATGAATAATACATTCCTCAACGACACGGGGTCGAGGAACATTTCCACAGGTCATGACCTCTCACCTTAAACGCCTGCTAGTGCGCGGTCTTGCAAACACAATCTCTGCTAATAGCGCCGCAATTACAATTGATCATGAATTATGCATGTTTTCATCGCTTTGAAAGCCGATGCGAGGACATGCCGCACCTGCCATCGCAATTAAAGCACTACAGCACACGTAATCAGACATCATCAGCACAATCTCCTTAATTGTAAGTCTGCGAGTTTCTGAAGGAGAACAAAATGAAGTGAAACAAACAACAACACAACTTAATGAATGTCTAATTTGTCTCAAATGCTATTAGTGAAGCTATCATGGTTTTTTTCACTCAAACTGCGGCGCTGACAACATTCATCTTTGAAGTGTAAAGGATTAGAGAATCTGAATGTGAAACTAGACTTTTACCACACGGATGAGGAAAGAGCCACTCCACTCCAAAGTTAATCTCCGATTCCCAGCATGCTTCGCGTGACTCGATGACTCATTGCTTTAAATGAACGCATTACATAATGCAAGCGAGGAAACAATTTTAATAGTGATGGCAAATTAACTGAGAGGGTGAGATTCGAACATGATCTTAAGCTGACAGCGTCTGAGCTCACCGCTAAACCATCAGCCCTTCATTCAGAAGTCATTTACACATCCACCGCCAGACGCCTGAACCACACTCTAATCCACGAGAGGAATTTAAAAGCGCTCTTTTGGTGTTGAGATTTATACTATGAATAATGATCGGTTTCCAGATCTGTTTCTTGAAGTATCATTTTTTTGCCTATTCTTGCTTTCTCAGGATTGCGAACACATGATTTCATGTAATTGACCAGATGAGTTCTTGAGAAATGGCATAATGGAAAAAAAGCAGTGCTACATGACTTGAAAAAAAACCTCCAACACTGCGCTGGGAGCATGCATGCACGAACGTGAAAGAACGGTTAAAACAGCCGGAGATGTCCTTTATAAGGACGTATGTTTGAACAGTACTACATAAACACTTCAGCTACTATTATTAACTAATACAGACACAAATACTGAATTTAGGACTGAGATTTAAGGATCGAGCTACAGTTGTGCACGCTGTTACATTAGCACTGAAAACCTGTGTTTATTCTTTGATTAAAAACCCTTTGTGTCTGCATCTTTGAGCTTTTATTGTTCTAACAAACATGGGTTTCAAAAGAATTATAGAATTAATTTTTTGCATTTATATTTGAGTGTATAAGTTTGTCCATCACATAAAGAGATCATCAGACATTTTGGATGAAACTGCTTGATTCAAATCGCTTAAATGTACAACGTTTCGGTTACATTAACCACAAATGGACAGAAATCCGTCACGTTTCCTTAAAAATGTCTTCTTCTTTGTTTTGAAGGTGAAACAATGTCCAGTGGGTTTGGAGAGCATTGTCTCAACCCACATGAAAATGTGTTAAATAGTATTCCAAATAAAAACACATGGTAAAGATACGCAAAAATGGACATTATATACGACACGCACAAGTTTGGCGTACATGTATGCTTTTTGTGTATCTCTACCACAAGTTTTTGTTTCGATTTGGCGTACTAATTACACATTCAAGAGATCAGGTATGTATGTTATAACAGGATGACACTAACCGGTTAACAGTAGCAACTCAGATGTTAATGCAGTGCCATTCATTTGTCCTGTAATACTTCTTTAACGGGACTCACACAACCGAGGGTCAGATGACGCCTGAGGACGGACGGAGGCCGGGTCACTCACCATGTTAACATGCAGCGGTCCAGATCCTGATCTAAAGCGCTTCCGTCGGTTAGGTCCTGTGCTGCTGTTCCTCATGCGGAGAACCACAGATTTAGCTGCAGGATAGATCGCTAGTATTAGCCAGAGCGCTCTAATGGTGATGTGAATCTGTCAGAGAGTTGTGTACCTGGAGGAGTGAGGATGTGTGAGAGGGCGATGGGCTCCAGGCCGGACAGAGCACTGGGCAGCGGCAGAGAGCGGCAGCGCTGGAGCAGGGCTCTGAGAGGAGGGTCTGCGGGAGACTGGCCCCGGGGCCGCGACAGCGTCTGAAAATCAGCGGCAGCACGTCAGCTAACCTCACAACAACACAGCGTCTCCTACAGCAGGAGCAGGGTTAGTCACGTGAAGAACAACATCCGAAGGCCAGGCTATTGTTCGCACAGGCAGACCAAACAATGATTTGTTTCCAGTCTAAACGTGAAATCCTGTTGTACAAGCCTGCTGGAGGCGTCTTGAAATGACATTAAAATGTGTTTTTTGTTAATGCATCTCCTTCTGAACAGTCAGATCGGATTCTGATGTGAAGAAACTCATCACACACAGGACCTGAATGCATGGAAAACCTTACAATTACAGTCATAGGTCTAAACCTCTTTATATATTTAACCTTTATTTAAGTTATTTAAGAACAACTTCTTATTATGATCTTATTATGCAATAGAATTAGTATCTCCTATAAAACATACAAACCAACAACATACAGTTTATTACACTTAAAAAAACACTTTAAACACTTTACTGTTTTATACTACAATTAAATATGCATTAGTCGCTTCATTTTTGTTTTCAATTTTAATGAAATAAATGATATTTGCTGGTAAAAGTGAAAGAGTGTTATAACATGTGTATTGGTAGTATTTGTTGGGTGGGGTAAACTGCTGTCCCAGCTTTTTCCCCCTGGCCTAAGCAGACAATGGTAGGTGGAGTAAATGGAAATAGACACTCCATTTTGAATTTAATGCCGTCATAATTGAGCTTTTTCATTAAGTCAGTGTTTTTCAACCCTGTTCCTGGAGGAACACCAACCTCTCGTATCTGACCAGTGTGTTTCTGGGCTGCGGTCCACTTTTTATGCCCTTCCCTCACTAACTTCCCTCCGTCTCGTAGACTCAGATGTACGTCATCAATTATATTGCACAAGTGGGCTGAACCAGAGCATGCTAAGCATCTAGCTAAGCCTATAGCTATGCCTGGGCTGTTGGAGAAAACAAATAAAATATCAATATATGAACAGCAGCTATGCTTATCCTCCTCCTTCTGCTGTCCTGTTTCTATCTAAGGTCATTGGAGTCTGGATCGAGTCTTGCTTGTGAAGACTTTAGATAATGACGTTTCTCTATGGAAATAAACAACTGCTAAATATTGTCTAATAACTGCTAAATATTGTCTTATTTGATTAACTGAAAACTTGTCTATATGTAACCACATTGAGTATCTTGAGATATGTATGTGTGCCATACAGACATCACCTCTAACTGATAACAGGACACCTCTAGATTGTAACATTGACACATTTTCTATTGTTCTGTTGCACAGAATTGAAGAACCGATGGTTGATGACTTGATCGTTGTTTGACCAATTAGCAGAAGAGGGTTAGTTTCAGGTCAGATCTTCTATTTTGTGGAAAACAAACATAAATTAATAGACAAACTGTAAAAACAGACAAGAACCAACTGCCCATATTGTACCAAAAAATTGGTCAGATTTAAAGAAAGAATGGGATTATGGGAAAGAATTACCCTTAAAGTGTAAACAAAAACAATGCGACGCTCATCAAACCAACTAGAAAATGCACATTTGTGCTGTTTTCAGAAAATGACAGGTCTTTAATGTTAGTCATTCGCTAATATAAAATTACAAAAGAGGAAGACTTAAGTAATTCTGCATGAGATTATTATTTAGATTAGTTTAGGATTAACACACTACATCAGAGATGGGCGACTCTAAAGCCGCTGTCCTCTGTCTCTAATCAAACACACCTGTACCGATTTGTTTTCTAAAGTCAGCAGGACTGGAGTGGCCTACACAAAGTCATCTGACCAGATCTTTACCAATGCTATGACTGCGTTTGAAGACGCTCGGCTGCAAAGCGATTACATTGTTCAAACATAGTGTGACCCCTGCGGTTGGGTTATTATTCAGAAGGTTGGCTTAAACATTTAACCCAACTGTTGGCTGAAAACAACGCATTCGCTGGGTTTGTCCACACTTGGGTTGTTTTTTGTAGTTTGACGGTCAAACAGCTTGGTTGATGAAACATCTCTGTGTTAGTAAAAACGTCCCCTTTCAAGTCATCTTATATTACCTTAAATATGTCCTCCGGGCAGTTTGTCTTCTTCCTATCCGTGCAAACATCTTGGTTTTCATCAACAGCTTTGCTGGATGAGTGATGCAGGATTTCTGTGTTTTCAAAGCCAGTCTGTGTGTCTTTCGGTGGCTCTGGTTCTTCGTATCTCGGGTGGCTCTCGATGGTGGCTAGAGAGATGTGAGTGGAGCTGAGCTGGGACTGCGATTCGTCTGAGTTATTACACAGAGAGCTGTTATCTCTCGGGGAGTCTGGGCACGTTCTCCAGGCCTTCAGCACCACCGGAGGAGAGCAGTCCACCATGGCATTGACAGGCGAGACCGCAGATAACGCGGGTTTATCGTGATCTGAGGTATCTGCTTTGTGCTCGCTCCTGACCGTCAAAGGCAGGAGTTCTCTGGTCTCCTGTGTCTTTCTTAAGCCGAGAGGCGACTGCTGTCCTTCAGGGGGGGAGAAAGAGCGCGACGAGTTTCTCCATTTCATTGCAGTCTCGGCCACGCTGTTGAAAAATCTGAGTAGGCCTCGGAAATGGCTGCTCTTGCCATCGATCCCTGTTTGTTCGGGTGTAGAGTTCAAATCCTTGACCAGTTCGAAGTTGACCGAGCCGTAGTCAGAATCAATGGTTTTGTCCAAAGCATTCATTGACTCAAAACTACTCTCTGCCAGAGTCTGACTTCCTTTTCCTTTGAGTGAAATTCTTCTCAAGTAATTCAATACGTCACCGCCCCGGGACCAGCGTCTTCTTTGAGGTATCTTGAGGCTTTGCTTCACACAGCTGTCTTCCTGTTCTGTCGAATTGTTGTAATTGGGATGAGATTTCTTTGTATAAATGACCCTTTCTGAGAACTTACACCCGTTCTGGTTGCTGACAGTGTTTCTGGTCTCCTGCTGGAAGTTGTCTGGTGCTCCAGCGGGAGAGACGTCCTCAAATGAGCAGTAGAAGTCTGCAGTGTGTCCCGCGAACGAATGTCTCTTGGCTTTATTCCTAAACACATGCTTGAAGTCTGAAGAAGGAGAGTCCTTGCACATCTGCACATCATCGGCCTCGTCTTTGAGGTCGACGCCGGAAACCTTACCGGCTTTTCCTCGAAAAACAGACGGGGACTTTAGCTTCTTGAAGGACCTGACTTTGTTGGTGATGGAGAGTTTGAGGAAGGAGGCTTCCCCGGGGAGGATGACGGAGTGCGGGCGTCTGTCCAGCTCCGAGGGGGTCTTACGGCGCTGAAGGATCCTCCAGATGGCCGCCGTCCTGGAGCGCCGCACCGGCTCCTGCTTCTCTCTTCTGAGAGTCTGAACGGGAATAATGCAGTCTGAGGAACTGCACTCCGGGATCCATGAGATATCGCCTTTGCTCTCTTCGTCGACTGAAATGTTGAACATGCTATTGACAAATCCATTGGAGAGACTGGACTCTGACGCGGGGCTGGCTGCGCTGTCCATCCTCTCGCATTTTAAGACAAGATGTCAGGTGTCCAGCTTAGGAAGCATCGTTTTTATCAACATTTGGGAAACCTGTGATAAAACAAAAATACATGCTATGGGAGATTAATGTGTCTAATGTAAAGTACATTTAGCAAAAATAACTATTTACGATTCTACATTCAGATGACACTCAATCATGTCCCCTAATAGACTCGTATGCTCATTAAAGACACATTAAAGACAAACATGAATACTTTTCCAGTTGTTCCAGATGTAGCAGTCCATCTACTTTGTCCTGCATTATTTATATATATATGTATATAGACTAATACCCAGCCGTTAGTTTAAATTCAAGTCATAGATGTAGCCTAATTCAATCAATCAATCAATCAATCATTTTTATTTATATAGCGCTTTTAACAACACAGGTTTCATCAAAGCACTGTACAGTATAAAGTAGAAGAATACAATGACAGGGATGTATAATGAAGAGAGTGAACAGTTTGTTATTAAATACAGAGACGGTCTCTGGAATCAATTCAACATTAAATCACTAGAAGTTAAGTGTCATTAAGCACTCTCTCTCACACACACACACACACACACACACACACACACACACACACACACACACACACACACACACACATACACTATCGTTCAGATATTTGTGGTCAGTAAGATTTTTCTGGCAAGTAATTTTCACTTTGTTAGCACCGACAAATGTAAGTGACATTACAAAACAGTTCTACTTTAAATAAATGCTGTTCTTCAGAGTTTCTGGTTATTAAAGAAAACTGTGAAAATGACCCACCGTATCGTTAAGCAGCACTGTATTACATTTTAAGCAGTAAAAAATATTAATAATAAGCATAAAAAACTTTTAAAAAGTTTAAGAAAACTAAATCTTTTTATTTAAAAAATATTAAAGTACTTTTGCTCTAACCCTAGTCTTCTTTCAAACATAGAAAATACTATAACTGACTCCAATCTGTACATAATATATAAGAAATTACAGCCAGCATTGAAAAGTTTGATTGATTTCAAACCCTAATCCTATTAGTCCCATTAACTTGTTGCTTATTAGAATGCATATTAACACATTAGCTGTTTATTGGTGCTTATGAAGCACATATTCTGTATGACCACATACTATATCTCCAATCCTAACCAGTTGCTAAACTTAACAACCACCTTACTATTAATTAGAAGCAAATTATAACTCCCTGAGTCAAATGTTGTTGTTAATAGTTAAAAGTGAGAATTGGTCCTTAAAGAGAAGTGAGATCTGATCTACATGATCTGAACACACACATCAGGAAATTCCTATTCTCTGATGAGAAAGTGTATTTGAGCGAAAAACCAACTTACCAAAGTAAAACGTTTGCGTCATAGAAGAGCAGAAATCATTCTGTGCGAATCCTTTCACGTCAGCAGTGCTTTTCCAATATAATGATTTGTCCGATTGTTAATCGTCAACATGCTCCAGGAGTTTTCTCAGCCTGATGCCCCACAGAGACCGAGCAGACGCCACACACACACACACACACACACACACACACACACGCCCAGTTCCTCTCATTAGGCTTGAAGTCATGATCCACTTATTTCTGCCTCTCTTCCATCTACAAAGAGTCCAGCTCCGAGTGGAGCGCAGCGGCGTTTACATTCACCCTCAAAAAGGTGGATTTGAAAGAGAAACGTTTTAAACTGAATTCAGCGCCGAGTGTGTTTCTCAGTGCAATCTCTATAGTGAATGAACACAATGCACAAAAACCTAGGGTCAAAGTTTTGAGGGCCTATTTTAAACGCTTCCTCTTTGTCCTGTTTTGGTACTACTGTAATCACATGGCATTTTCCTGCTGGACACAGGAAAGAGAGGATCTTACACAAGTGACTGAAAAAATGCTTGAAGCTTGACAAAGACAGGAAGCCTGGCTGACAGCATGTAAATATCTGCGCCGTACACTCTTTCCCTTCTGTCTGTGCTGCGCCATTGTGAGGGAAAGACAATTGGGTTTCTTTCCCCTCGTGAGTTTGTCAACATGATACGCCGCTGAAGCTTGTCGCTGGCGCTCTCTGTACGTGTACAACACACATATCACGCATTCAAAGGCTTTTTACTGCTGTCCACTTTTCTCCACCAGCGATTCTGCTTCGAGAGGATAAAAGGCCGTAAAGAGCGCTCACGTTCGGCCCACTTCCTCTGCAGCTTTCCTGCTATCCAATTCTGTTACAATGCACATCCTGGAGAAGAAAACCCTCCTTCGCTTTTTGTTTTCCAAAACCACGACTAAACTCTTGTGTGAACGAGCGCTGATAAGGGGAGGGTTAGCAGGCTTTGACTCTCAATTAAAGCAGGTTTTCTCAGCTAACGCTGGCTTAAACGCTCCTGACCGTGCTTCAGAAACCTCGTGTGATGTCATCACTTTTTATCTCGTAGAACAATTGGCGTCTTCCTTGGTTTCCTGTGACACAGATCAAGGGTTAGATAGCGCAGGCTCAGACCGCTCCGCCACTGATTGTCCTGTGATGAAGTTAAAAGTGCTATAAATAGTAGAAATGAAAGAATAGAATACTATGTGGTGATCATCGCTGGAGATGTAATGCACAGATTGCATTAACCTAGATGTAGTGTAACTATTTCAATTACTTTATTAACGGATTACGTTCATTTTTAATTAGCCTTATACCTAAATTTCTAAAAACACGATATTCAACACGGATTGCTGTCACTTGATTGGCTACGGCCACCACAAAATCAGACTTACTTTGAGACCATTCTGAGGTTAAAACAATAACAAGAAACAAGAGTAGACATGATGTGTCTAAAATCAAATCTTTATCACAGGAAACACTGGCATCTAACAATGACTTAAATAAATAAATAAAGCGGAGCCGTGGATGAATTTTAAGCGGCCACAGCATGTCTATTGAAATATATTATACACGTCCCGCCAAGCTTAATTTATAAAATGTGCGATGCCACCACAAGATGACAGCACTACGCTTTAGACCGGATGTAGCAGCAAAAAGCAATGTGTTCGTTCTCAGTTCTTTGGCGACTAAATAGAACCTCGAGATATTTTTGATTTATGCAGTTTTATGCTCTTTTTTTCAGTTTAAATGTGTGAATGGACATACAGTCAATCTATGTTAGAATTATTAATATGTTAAAAAAGGTCTATTTAATTTTTTTGAGTTTTGCCCTTAAGCTACTATTACTGTCAACTCAAACTAATGTCTTATATATATATATATATATATATATATATATATATATATATATATATATATATATATATATTCTGCCCATCAGTGTGTCCACTTTGATAAGTCCGGCTCCTTTTAGGAAAGTTTGGACACCCCTGAAATAAAGCATATATAAACCCAAATAGTAAATAAAACCGTTATGGAATCAGTGTGTGTCTTAAACTCCTGCCGTCTCATATTTTAGAGCCGCCGCTGCTTTCTGTATGTGTAAAAAACTCCATTGCAATCCTTCGATTTTTCATAAAATAATTTTATAATTAAATTATAGAACTTAGTTACATGCCCCGAACACATCTTAATCTTTCTTTATTTATTAAGTCTTGCTCTACAAGTTATTATATTACTTATTATTTATTATATTACACTTATTTTCATACTCGTATCAGAGCGTGTGTGGAGCGTGGCCGAGGAGATCCTTTATAGGCTTGAACTCTTGAATCTATTTATTTCAGGCGGTATTGTGTGCCACAAATGAGCTTCCAATGTCAGTAACCCAGA